>NW_026894310.1:0-151082 GCF_032452875.1 Bos javanicus | reverse complement strand
GATCAGTGTATGCGTCAGCCACGTGATCAGCATGATAGCCACGTGATCAGCATGATCAGCCACGTGATCAGCATGATCAGTTACGTGATCAGTGCATGATCAGCCACGTGATCAGTGCATGATCAGCCACATGATCAGTGCATGATCAATTACGTGATCAGTGCATGATCAGTCACGTGACCAGTAGCCATGGCAGGATCATTGCCTGATCAGCCACGCGATCAGTGCATGATAGCCACGTGATCAGTGCATGATCAGCCACGTGATCAGTGCATGATCATCCACGCGATCAGTGCATGACAGCCACGTGTCGCGAGTGCATGAGAGCCACGGATCAGTGCATGATCAGTCACGGATACATGTGTGATCAGCCACGCGATCAGTGCATGATGAGCCACGTGATCAGTGCAGGATCAATTACGTGATCAGTGCATGATCAGTCACGCGACCAGTACATGGTTGCTACGCGATCGCTGCATGATCAGCCACGTGAGCAGAGCATGATAGCCACGTGGTCAGTGCATGATCAGTCACGCGATCAGTACATGATCAGTCACGTGAACAGTGCATGATCATTTACGCGATCTTTGCATGATCAGTCACGCTACCAGTATATGGTTGCTACGCGTGATCATTCCATGACGCAGCCACGTGAGCAGTGCATGATAGCCACGCGATGTGCATGAGTTACGTGAGCAGAGTATGATCAGCCACGTGATCAGTGCATGAGTGCCACGTGATCAGTGCATGATATGTCACGTGACAGGTGTGTGATCAGCCACGTGAACAGTGCATGTTCAGCCACGCGATCAGTGCATGATAGCCACGCGATCAGTGCATGATCAGTTACGTGAGCAGTGTATGATCAGCCACGTGATCAGTGCATGGTCAGACACGTGAACAGTGTATGATCAGCCACGTGATCAGTGCATGATATCCAAGTGATCAGTGCATGATCATCACGTGATCAGTGTATGATCAGCCACGTGAACAGTGCATGCTCAGTCACGTGATCTGGGCCTGCTGAGCTGCGCGGATTACTGTCTGCTCATCTGCTTGACAATTGCCAGCTGAGCTGCACGATTCCTGCCTGTCATCTGCTTGACAATTGCCAGCTGTGCTGCGAATTCCTGCCTGCTCAGCTGCTTGATTATTGCCAGCTGAGCAGCATGATTCCTCACACCTGAGTTCCATGATTATTGCCTGCTGACTGTTTGATTCGCGCCTACTCAGCTCTTTGTTTATTGCCTCCAGAGGCACATGATCAGTGTATGATAGCAAACATGATCAGCGCATGATCAGTCACATGATCAGCGCCATTAAGTCACGTGATCACTACATGATAGTCATGTGATCAGTCCATGCTCAGTCACGGTATCAGTGCATGATCAGCCACGTGATCAGTGCATGATCTGTCACAAGATTAGTGTATGATCATCCACGTGATCAGTGCACGGGCAGTCATGTGATCAGTGCATGATATAGACGCGAACAGTGCATGATCAGTCTCGTGATCAGTGCATGATAGCCACGCGATCAGTGCATGATCAGTCACCTGATGGGTGTATGATCATTCACGTGACCTGTACATGGTAGCTACATGATCATTGCATGATCAGCCACGTGAGTAGTTCATGATAGCCACGTGATCACTGCATGATCAGTCACGCGATCAGTGCATGATCAGTCATGTGACCAGTACATGGTAGCTGCGTGATCATGGCATGATCAGCCACGCAGTGCATGATAGCCGCGATCAGTGCATGATCAGACACGTGATCAGTGCATGATCAGTCACGTCACAGTGATCAGTGCATGATAGCCACGGATCAGTGCATGATCAGCCACGGATCAGTGCATGATAGCCACGATCAGTGCATGATCAGCCACGCGATCAGTGCATGATCAGCCACGTGATCAGTGCATGATCAGCCACGTGATCAGTGCATGATCAGCCACGTGATCAGTGCATGATCAGCCACGTGATCAGTGCATGATCAGCCACGTGATCAGTGCATGATCAGCCACGTGATCAGTGCATGATCAGCCACGTGATCAGTGCATGATCAGCCACGCGATCAGTGCATGATCAGCCACACGTGATCAGTGCATGATCAGGCATGATCAGTATGTTCAGCCACGTGATCAGTGCATGATAGCCACGTGATCAGTGCATGATCAGTCACGTGATCAGTGCATGATCAGTCACGTGATCAGTGCATGATCAGCCACGTGATCAGTGCATGATCAGCCACGTGATCAGTGCATGATCAGTCACGTGATCAGTGCATGATAGCCACGCGACCAGTGCATGGAGCACGGATCAGTGCCTGATAGCCATGATCAGTGCATGAGCCACGGATCAGTGCATGATCAGCCACGTGATCAGTGCATGATATCCACGTGATCAGTGCATGACAGCCACGTGATCAGTGCATGAGAGCCACGGATCAGTGCATGATCAGTCACGCGATACATGTGTGATCAGCCACGTGATCAGTGCATGATGAGCCACGGATCAGTGCAGGATCAATTACGTGATCAGTGCATGATCAGTCACGTGACCAGTACATGGTTGCACGTGATCGTTTGCATGATCAGCCACGTGAGCAGAGCATGATAGCCACGCGGTCAGTGCATGATCAGTCACGCGATCAGTACATGATCAGTCACGTGAACAGTGCATGATCATTTACGTGATCTTTGCATGATCAGTCACGCTACCAGTATATGGTTGCACGCGATGATCATTCCATGACGAGCCACGTGAGCAGTGCATGATAGCCACGTGGATGTGTGCATGAGTTACGTGAGCAGAGTATGATCAGCCACGTGATCAGTGCATGAGTGCCACGTGATCAGTGCATGATATGTCACGTGACAGGTGTGTGATCAGCCACGTGAACAGTGCATGTTCAGCCACGTGATCAGTGCATGATAGCCACGTGATCAGTGCATGATCAGTTACGTGAGCAGTGTATGATCAGCCACGTGATCAGTGCATGGTCAGACACGTGAACAGTGTATGATCAGCCACGTGATCAGTGCATGATATCCAAGTGATCAGTGCATGATCATCACGTGATCAGTGTATGATCAGCCACGCGAACAGTGCATGCTCAGTCACGTGATCTGGGCCTGCTGAGCTGCGTGATTACTGTCTGCTCATCTGCTTGACAATTGCCAGCTGAGCTGCACGATTCCTGCCTGTCATCTGCTTGACAATTGCCAGCTGTGCTGCGTAATTCCTGCCTGCTCAGCTGCTTGATTATTGCCAGCTGAGCAGCATGATTCCTCACACCTGAGTTCCATGATTATTGCCTGCTGACTGTTTGATTCGTGCCTACTCAGCTCTTTGTTTATTGCCTCCAGAGGCACATGATCAGTGTATGATAGCAAACATGATCAGCGCATGATCAGTCACATGATCAGCGCCATTAAGTCACGTGATCACTACATGATAGTCATGTGATCAGTCCATGCTCAGTCACGGTATCAGTGCATGATCAGCCACGTGATCAGTGCATGATCTGTCACAAGATTAGTGTATGATCATCCACGTGATCAGTGCACGGGCAGTCATGTGATCAGTGCATGATATAGACGTGAACAGTGCATGATCAGTCTCGTGATCAGTGCATGATAGCCACGCGATCAGTGCATGATCAGTCACCTGATGGGTGTATGATCATTCACGTGACCTGTACATGGTAGCTACATGATCATTGCATGATCAGCCACGTGAGTAGTTCATGATAGCCACGTGATCACTGCATGATCAGTCACGCGATCAGTGCATGATCAGTCATGTGACCAGTACATGGTAGCCGCGTGATCATGGCATGATCAGCCACGTGAGCAGTGCATGATAGCCACGTGATCAGTGCATGATCAGACACGAGTCAGTGCATGATCAGTCACGTGATCAGTGCATGATCAGCCACGTGATCAGTGCATGACCAGCGCACGTGATCAGTGTGCGATCAGCCAAGTGATCAGTGCATGATAGCCACGTGATCAGTGCATGATCAGCCACGTGATCAGTGCATGATCAGCCACGTGATCAGTGCATGATCAGCCACGTGATCAGTGCATGATCAGTCGATACGTGTGATCAGCCACGTGATCAGTGCATGATATCCACGTGATCAGTGCATGACAGCCACGTGATCAGTGCATGAGAGCCACGGGATCAGTGCATGATCAGTCACGCGATACATGTGTGATCAGCCACGTGATCAGTGCATGATGAGCCACGTGATCAGTGCAGGATCAATTACGTGATCAGTGCATGATCAGTCACGCGACCAGTACATGGTTGCTACGCGATCGCGTGCATGATCAGCCACGTGAGCAGAGCATGATAGCCACGTGGTCAGTGCATGATCAGTCACGTGATCAGTACATGATCAGTCACGTGAACAGTGCATGATCATTTACGTGATCTTTGCATGATCAGTCACGCTACCAGTATATGGTTGCTACGTGATCATTCCATGACGAGCCACGTGAGCAGTGCATGATAGCCACGTGATGTGTGCATGAGTTACGTGAGCAGAGTATGATCAGCCACGTGATCAGTGCATGAGTGCCACGTGATCAGTGCATGATATGTCACGTGACAGGTGTGTGATCAGCCACGTGAACAGTGCATGTTCAGCCACGTGATCAGTGCATGATAGCCACGTGATCAGTGCATGATCAGTTACGTGAGCAGTGTATGATCAGCCACGTGATCAGTGCATGGTCAGACACGCGTGAACAGTGTATGATCAGCCACGTGATCAGTGCATGATATCCAAGTGATCAGTGCATGATCATCACGTGATCAGTGTATGATCAGCCACGTGAACAGTGCATGCTCAGTCACGTGATCTGGGCCTGCTGAGCTGCGTGATTACTGTCTGCTCATCTGCTTGACAATTGCCAGCTGAGCTGCACGATTCCTGCCTGTCATCTGCTTGACAATTGCCAGCTGTGCCGCGTAATTCCTGCCTGCTCAGCTGCTTGATTATTGCCAGCTGAGCAGCATGATTCCTCACACCTGAGTTCCATGATTATTGCCTGCTGACTGTTTGATTCGTGCCTACTCAGCTCTTTGTTTATTGCCTCCAGAGGCACATGATCAGTGTATGATAGCAAACATGATCAGCGCATGATCAGTCACATGATCAGCGCCATTAAGTCACGTGATCACTACATGATAGTCATGTGATCAGTCCATGCTCAGTCACGGTATCAGTGCATGATCAGCCACGTGATCAGTGCATGATCTGTCACAAGATTAGTGTATGATCATCCACGTGATCAGTGCACGGGCAGTCATGTGATCAGTGCATGATATAGACGTGAACAGTGCATGATCAGTCTCGTGATCAGTGCATGATAGCCACGTGATCAGTGCATGATCAGTCACCTGATGGGTGTATGATCATTCACGTGACCTGTACATGGTAGCTACATGATCATTGCATGATCAGCCACGTGAGTAGTTCATGATCGCGCCACGGATCACTGCATGATCAGTCACGTGATCAGTGCATGATAGCACGATCAGTGCATGATCAGTCATGTGACCAGTACATGGTAGCCGCGCGATCATGGCATGATCAGCCACGCGAGCAGTGCATGATAGCCACGTGATCAGTGCATGATCAGACACGAGATCAGTGCATGATCAGTCACGTGATCAGTGCATGATCAGCCACGTGATCAGTGCATGACCAGGCACGTGATCAGTGTATGTCCAGCCAAGTGATCAGTGCATGATAGCCACGTGATCAGTGCATGATCAGTCACGCGATCAGTGCATGATCAGTTATGTGATCAGTGTATGATCAGCCACGTGATCAGTGCATGATCAGCCACATGATCAGTGCATGATCAATTACGCGCTCAGTGCATGATCAGTCACGTGACCAGTACATGGTAGCTACGCGATCATTGCCTGATCAGCCACGATCAGTGCATGATAGCCACGTGATCAGTGCATGATAGCCACGTGATCAGTGCATGATCAGTCATGTGATACGTGGTGATCAGCCACATGATCAGTGCATGATATCCACGGGATCAGTGCATGACAGCCACGTGATCAGTGCATGAGAGCCACGGGATCAGTGCATGATCAGTCACGTGATACATGTGTGATCAGCCACGTGATCAGTGCATGATGAGCCACGTGATCAGTGCAGGATCAATTACGTGATCAGTGCATGATCAGTCACGTGACCAGTACATGGTTGCTACGTGATCGCTGCATGATCAGCCACGTGAGCAGAGCATGATAGCCACGTGGTCAGTGCATGATCAGTCACGTGATCAGTACATGATCAGTCACGTGAACAGTGCATGATCATTTACGTGATCTTTGCATGATCAGTCACGCTACCAGTATATGGTTGCTACGCGATCATTCCATGACGAGCCACGTGAGCAGTGCATGATAGCCACGCGATGTGTGCATGAGTTACGTGAGCAGAGTATGATCAGCCACGTGATCAGTGCATGAGTGCCACGTGATCAGTGCATGATATGTCACGTGACAGGTGTGTGATCAGCCACGCGAACAGTGCATGTTCAGCCACGTGATCAGTGCATGATAGCCACGTGATCAGTGCATGATCAGTTACGTGAGCAGTGTATGATCAGCCACGTGATCAGTGCATGGTCAGACACGTGAACAGTGTATGATCAGCCACGTGGATCAGTGCATGATATCCAAGTGATCAGTGCATGATCATCACGCGATCAGTGTATGATCAGCCACGTGAACAGTGCATGCTCAGTCACGTGATCTGGGCCTGCTGAGCTGCGTGATTACTGTCTGCTCATCTGCTTGACAATTGCCAGCTGAGCTGCACGATTCCTGCCTGTCATCTGCTTGACAATTGCCAGCTGTGCTGCGTAATTCCTGCCTGCTCAGCTGCTTGATTATTGCCAGCTGAGCAGCATGATTCCTCACACCTGAGTTCCATGATTATTGCCTGCTGACTGTTTGATTCGTGCCTACTCAGCTCTTTGTTTATTGCCTCCAGAGGCACATGATCAGTGTATGATAGCAAACATGATCAGCGCATGATCAGTCACATGATCAGCGCCATTAAGTCACGTGATCACTACATGATAGTCATGTGATCAGTCCATGCTCAGTCACGGTATCAGTGCATGATCAGCCACGTGATCAGTGCATGATCTGTCACAAGATTAGTGTATGATCATCCACGTGATCAGTGCACGGGCAGTCATGTGATCAGTGCATGATATAGACGTGAACAGTGCATGATCAGTCTCGCGTGATCAGTGCATGATCAGTCACCTGATGGGTGTATGATCATTCACGTGACCTGTACATGGTAGCTACATGATCATTGCATGATCAGCCACGTGAGTAGTTCATGATAGCCACGTGATCACTGCATGATCAGTCACGTGATCAGTGCATGATCAGTCATGTGACCAGTACATGGTAGCCGCGTGATCATGGCATGATCAGCCACGTGAGCAGTGCATGATAGCCACGTGATCAGTGCATGATCAGACACGAGATCAGTGCATGATCAGTCACGTGATCAGTGCATGATCAGCCACGTGATCAGTGCATGACCAGGCACGCGATCAGTGTATGTCCAGCCAAGTGATCAGTGCATGATAGCCACGCGATCAGTGCATGATCAGTCACGCGATCAGTGCATGATCAGTTATGTGATCAGTGTATGATCAGCCACGTGATCAGTGCATGATCAGCCACATGATCAGTGCATGATCAATTACGCGCTCAGTGCATGATCAGTCACGTGACCAGTACATGGTAGCTACGCGATCATTGCCTGATAAGCCACGTGATCAGTGCATGATAGCCACGCGATCAGTGCATGATAGCCACGTGATCAGTGCATGATCAGTCATGTGATACGCGGGTGATCAGCCACGTGATCAGTGCATGATATCCACGCGATCAGTGCATGACAGCCACGTGATCAGTGCATGAGAGCCACGGGATCAGTGCATGATCAGTCACGTGATACATGTGTGATCAGCCACGTGATCAGTGCATGATGAGCCACGTGATCAGTGCAGGATCAATTACGTGATCAGTGCATGATCAGTCACGCGACCAGTACATGGTTGCTACGCGATCGCTGCATGATCAGCCACGTGAGCAGAGCATGATAGCCACGCGGTCAGTGCATGATCAGTCACGTGATCAGTACATGATCAGTCACGTGAACAGTGCATGATCATTTACGTGATCTTTGCATGATCAGTCACGCTTACCAGTATATGGTTGCTACGCGGATCATTCCATGACGAGCCACGTGAGCAGTGCATGATAGCCACGTGATGTGTGCATGAGTTACGTGAGCAGAGTATGATCAGCCACGTGATCAGTGCATGAGTGCCACGTGATCAGTGCATGATATGTCACGCGACAGGTGTGTGATCAGCCACGTGAACAGTGCATGTTCAGCCACGTGATCAGTGCATGATAGCCACGTGATCAGTGCATGATCAGTTACGTGAGCAGTGTATGATCAGCCACGTGATCAGTGCATGGTCAGACACGTGAACAGTGTATGATCAGCCACGTGATCAGTGCATGATATCCAAGCGATCAGTGCATGATCATCACGCGATCAGTGTATGATCAGCCACGTGAACAGTGCATGCTCAGTCACGCGATCTGGGCCTGCTGAGCTGCGTGATTACTGTCTGCTCATCTGCTTGACAATTGCCAGCTGAGCTGCACGATTCCTGCCTGTCATCTGCTTGACAATTGCCAGCTGTGCTGCGTAATTCCTGCCTGCTCAGCTGCTTGATTATTGCCAGCTGAGCAGCATGATTCCTCACACCTGAGTTCCATGATTATTGCCTGCTGACTGTTTGATTCGTGCCTACTCAGCTCTTTGTTTATTGCCTCCAGAGGCACATGATCAGTGTATGATAGCAAACATGATCAGCGCATGATCAGTCACATGATCAGCGCCATTAAGTCACGTGATCACTACATGATAGTCATGTGATCAGTCCATGCTCAGTCACGGTATCAGTGCATGATCAGCCACGTGATCAGTGCATGATCTGTCACAAGATTAGTGTATGATCATCCACGTGATCAGTGCACGGGCAGTCATGTGATCAGTGCATGATATAGACGCGAATGAACAGTGCATGATCAGTCCACGTGATCAGTGCATGATCAGTCACCTGATGGGTGTATGATCATTCACGTGACCTGTACATGGTAGCTACATGATCATTGCATGATCAGCCACGTGAGTAGTTCATGATAGCCACGTGATCACTGCATGATCAGTCACGCGATCAGTGCATGATCAGTCATGTGACCAGTACATGGTAGCTGCGTGATCATGGCATGATCAGCCACGTGAGCAGTGCATGATAGCCACGCGATCAGTGCATGATCAGACACGAGATCAGTGCATGATCAGTCACGTGATCAGTGCATGATCAGCCACGTGATCAGTGCATGACCAGGCACGTGATCAGTGTATGTCCAGCCAAGTGATCAGTGCATGATAGCCACGTGATCAGTGCATGATCAGTCACGCGATCAGTGCATGATCAGTTATGTGATCAGTGTATGATCAGCCACGCGATCAGTGCATGATCAGCCACATGATCAGTGCATGATCAATTACGCGCTCAGTGCATGATCAGTCACGTGACCAGTACATGGTAGCTACGCGATCATTGCCTGATAAGCCACGTGATCAGTGCATGATAGCCACGTGATCAGTGCATGATAGCCACGTGATCAGTGCATGATCAGTCATGTGATACGCGTGTGATCAGCCACATGATCAGTGCATGATATCCACGCGATCAGTGCATGACAGCCACGTGATCAGTGCATGAGAGCCACGGGATCAGTGCATGATCAGTCACGCGATACATGTGTGATCAGCCACGTGATCAGTGCATGATGAGCCACGTGATCAGTGCAGGATCAATTACGTGATCAGTGCATGATCAGTCACGCGACCAGTACATGGTTGCTACGCGATCGTTGCATGATCAGCCACGTGAGCAGAGCATGATAGCCACGTGGTCAGTGCATGATCAGTCACGTGATCAGTACATGATCAGTCACGTGAACAGTGCATGATCATTTACGTGATCTTTGCATGATCAGTCACGTGACCAGTATATGGTTGCTACGCGATCATTCCATGACGAGCCACGCGAGCAGTGCATGATAGCCACGTGATGTGTGCATGAGTTACGTGAGCAGAGTATGATCAGCCACGTGATCAGTGCATGAGTGCCACGCGATCAGTGCATGATATGTCACGCGTGACAGGTGTGTGATCAGCCACGCGAACAGTGCATGTTCAGCCACGTGATCAGTGCATGATAGCCACGTGATCAGTGCATGATCAGTTACGTGAGCAGTGTATGATCAGCCACGTGATCAGTGCATGGTCAGACACGTGAACAGTGTATGATCAGCCACGTGATCAGTGCATGATATCCAAGTGATCAGTGCATGATCATCACGCGATCAGTGTATGATCAGCCACGCGAACAGTGCATGCTCAGTCACGTGATCTGGGCCTGCTGAGCTGCGTGATTACTGTCTGCTCATCTGCTTGACAATTGCCAGCTGAGCTGCACGATTCCTGCCTGTCATCTGCTTGACAATTGCCAGCTGTGCTGCAATTCCTGCCTGCTCAGCTGCTTGATTATTGCCAGCTGAGCAGCATGATTCCTCACACCTGAGTTCCATGATTATTGCCTGCTGACTGTTTGATTCGTGCCTACTCAGCTCTTTGTTTATTGCCTCCAGAGGCACATGATCAGTGTATGATAGCAAACATGATCAGCGCATGATCAGTCACATGATCAGCGCCATTAAGTCACGTGATCACTACATGATAGTCATGTGATCAGTCCATGCTCAGTCACGGTATCAGTGCATGATCAGCCACGTGATCAGTGCATGATCTGTCACAAGATTAGTGTATGATCATCCACGTGATCAGTGCACGGGCAGTCATGTGATCAGTGCATGATATAGACGTGAACAGTGCATGATCAGTCTCGTGATCAGTGCATGATAGCCACGCGATCAGTGCATGATCAGTCACCTGATGGGTGTATGATCATTCACGTGACCTGTACATGGTAGCTACGATCATTGCATGATCAGCCACGTGAGTAGTTCATGATAGCCACGTGATCACTGCATGATCAGTCACGTGATCAGTGCATGATAGCAGTGATCAGCATGATCAGTCACGTGACCAGTACATGGTAGCCGCGTGATCAGGGCATGATCAGCCACGCGAGCAGTGCATGATCAGCCACGTGATCAGTGCATGATCAGACACGAGATCAGTGCATGATCAGTCACGTGATCAGTGCATGATCAGCCACGCGATCAGTGCATGACCAGGCACGTGATCAGTGTATGTCCAGCCAAGTGATCAGTGCATGATAGCCACGATGATCAGCATGATCAGTCACGTGATCAGTGCATGATCAGTTATGTGATCAGTGTATGATCAGCCACGTGATCAGTGCATGATCAGCCACATGATCAGTGCATGATCAATTACGTGCTCAGTGCATGATCAGTCACGCGTGACCAGTACATGGTAGCTACGCGATCATTGCCTGATAAGCCACGTGATCAGTGCATGATAGCCACGTGATCAGTGCATGATAGCCACGTGATCAGTGCATGATCAGTCATGTGATACGTGTGATCAGCCACATGATCAGTGCATGATATCCACGTGATCAGTGCATGACAGCCACGTGATCAGTGCATGAGAGCCACGGGATCAGTGCATGATCAGTCACGTGATACATGTGTGATCAGCCACGCGATCAGTGCATGATGAGCCACGTGATCAGTGCAGGATCAATTACGCGATCAGTGCATGATCAGTCACGTGACCAGTACATGGTTGCTACGCGATCGTTGCATGATCAGCCACGTGAGCAGAGCATGATAGCCACGTGGTCAGTGCATGATCAGTCACGTGATCAGTACATGATCAGTCACGTGAACAGTGCATGATCATTTACGTGATCTTTGCATGATCAGTCACGTTACCAGTATATGGTTGCTACGTGATCATTCCATGACGAGCCACGTGAGCAGTGCATGATAGCCACGCGATGTGTGCATGAGTTACGTGAGCAGAGTATGATCAGCCACGTGATCAGTGCATGAGTGCCACGTGATCAGTGCATGATATGTCACGTGACAGGTGTGATCAGCCACGTGAACAGTGCATGTTCAGCCACGTGATCAGTGCATGATAGCCACGTGATCAGTGCATGATCAGTTACGTGAGCAGTGTATGATCAGCCACGTGATCAGTGCATGGTCAGACACGTGAACAGTGTATGATCAGCCACGTGATCAGTGCATGATATCCAAGTGATCAGTGCATGATCATCACGTGATCAGTGTATGATCAGCCACGCGAACAGTGCATGCTCAGTCACGCGATCTGGGCCTGCTGAGCTGCGTGATTACTGTCTGCTCATCTGCTTGACAATTGCCAGCTGAGCTGCACGATTCCTGCCTGTCATCTGCTTGACAATTGCCAGCTGTGCTGCGTAATTCCTGCCTGCTCAGCTGCTTGATTATTGCCAGCTGAGCAGCATGATTCCTCACACCTGAGTTCCATGATTATTGCCTGCTGACTGTTTGATTCGTGCCTACTCAGCTCTTTGTTTATTGCCTCCAGAGGCACATGATCAGTGTATGATAGCAAACATGATCAGCGCATGATCAGTCACATGATCAGCGCCATTAAGTCACGTGATCACTACATGATAGTCATGTGATCAGTCCATGCTCAGTCACGGTATCAGTGCATGATCAGCCACGTGATCAGTGCATGATCTGTCACAAGATTAGTGTATGATCATCCACGTGATCAGTGCACGGGCAGTCATGTGATCAGTGCATGATATAGACGTGAACAGTGCATGATCAGTCTCGTGATCAGTGCATGATAGCCACGTGATCAGTGCATGATCAGTCACCTGATGGGTGTATGATCATTCACGTGACCTGTACATGGTAGCTACATGATCATTGCATGATCAGCCAAGTGAGTAGTTCATGATAGCCACGCGATCACTGCATGATCAGTCACGTGATCAGTGCATGATCAGTCATGTGACCAGTACATGGTAGCTGCGTGATCATGGCATGATCAGCCACGTGAGCAGTGCATGATAGCCACGTGATCAGTGCATGATCAGACACGAGATCAGTGCATGATCAGTCACGTGATCAGTGCATGATAGCCACGTGATCAGTGCATGATCAGCCACGTGATCAGTGCATGATCAGCCACGTGATCAGTGCATGATCAGCCACGTGATCAGTGCATGATCAGTCATGTGGCGCGGATCAGTGCATGATCAGCCACGGATCAGTATGATAGCCGATCAGTGCATGATCAGTCACGGATCAGTGCGATCAGTCACGTGATCAGCATGATCAGACATGACAGTGCATGATCAGCCACGTGATCAGTGCATGATCAGCCATGATCAGCATGATCAGCCACGATCAGTGCATGATAGCCACGTGATCAGTGCATGATAGCCACGATCAGCGGATCAGTCACGATCAGTGCATGATCATGATCAGTGCATGATCAGCCACGTGATCAGTGCATGATCAGCCACGTGATCAGTGCATGATAGCTACGTGATCAGTGCATGATCAGCCACGGATCAGTGCGATAGCCACGTGATCAGTGCATGATAGCCACGTGATCAGTGCATGATCAGTCATGTGATCCGTGCGTGATCAGCCACGTGATCAGTGCATGATATCCACGTGATCAGTGCATGACAGCCACGTGATCAGTGCATGAGAGCCACGGGATCAGTGCATGATCAGTCACGCGATACATGTGTGATCAGCCACGCGATCAGTGCATGATGAGCCACGTGATCAGTGCAGGATCAATTACGCGATCAGTGCATGATCAGTCACGCGACCAGTACATGGTTGCTACGTGATCGCTGCATGATCAGCCACGTGAGCAGAGCATGATAGCCACGTGGTCAGTGCATGATCAGTCACGCGATCAGTACATGATCAGTCACGTGAACAGTGCATGATCATTTACGTGATCTTTGCATGATCAGTCACGTTACCAGTATATGGTTGCTACGTGATCATTCCATGACGAGCCACGTGAGCAGTGCATGATAGCCACGTGATGTGTGCATGAGTTACGTGAGCAGAGTATGATCAGCCACGTGATCAGTGCATGAGTGCCACGTGATCAGTGCATGATATGTCACGTGACAGGTGTGTGATCAGCCACGTGAACAGTGCATGTTCAGCCACGTGATCAGTGCATGATAGCCACGCGATCAGTGCATGATCAGTTACGTGAGCAGTGTATGATCAGCCACGTGATCAGTGCATGGTCAGACACGTGAACAGTGTATGATCAGCCACGTGATCAGTGCATGATATCCAAGTGATCAGTGCATGATCATCACGTGATCAGTGTATGATCAGCCACGTGAACAGTGCATGCTCAGTCACGTGATCTGGGCCTGCTGAGCTGCGTGATTACTGTCTGCTCATCTGCTTGACAATTGCCAGCTGAGCTGCACGATTCCTGCCTGTCATCTGCTTGACAATTGCCAGCTGTGCTGCGTAATTCCTGCCTGCTCAGCTGCTTGATTATTGCCAGCTGAGCAGCATGATTCCTCACACCTGAGTTCCATGATTATTGCCTGCTGACTGTTTGATTCGTGCCTACTCAGCTCTTTGTTTATTGCCTCCAGAGGCACATGATCAGTGTATGATAGCAAACATGATCAGCGCATGATCAGTCACATGATCAGCGCCATTAAGTCACGTGATCACTACATGATAGTCATGTGATCAGTCCATGCTCAGTCACGGTATCAGTGCATGATCAGCCACGTGATCAGTGCATGATCTGTCACAAGATTAGTGTATGATCATCCACGTGATCAGTGCACGGGCAGTCATGTGATCAGTGCATGATATAGACGCGTGAATCAGTGCATGATCAGTCGTGATCAGTGCATGATCAGTCACCTGATGGGTGTATGATCATTCACGTGACCTGTACATGGTAGCTACATGATCATTGCATGATCAGCCACGTGAGTAGTTCATGATAGCCACGTGATCACTGCATGATCAGTCACGTGATCAGTGCATGATCAGTCATGTGACCAGTACATGGTAGCTGCGTGATCATGGCATGATCAGCCACGTGAGCAGTGCATGATAGCCACGTGATCAGTGCATGATCAGACACGAGATCAGTGCATGATCAGTCACGTGATCAGTGCATGATCAGCCACGCGATCAGTGCATGACCAGGCACGTGATCAGTGTATGTCCAGCCAAGTGATCAGTGCATGATAGCCACGCGATCAGTGCATGATCAGTCACGTGATCAGTGCATGATCAGTTATGTGATCAGTGTATGATCAGCCACGCGATCAGTGCATGATCAGCCACATGATCAGTGCATGATCAATTACGCGCTCAGTGCATGATCAGTCACGTGACCAGTACATGGTAGCTACGCGATCATTGCCTGATAAGCCACGTGATCAGTGCATGATAGCCACGTGATCAGTGCATGATAGCCACGTGATCAGTGCATGATCAGTCATGTGATACGTGTGATCAGCCACATGATCAGTGCATGATATCCACGCGATCAGTGCATGACAGCCACGTGATCAGTGCATGAGAGCCACGGGATCAGTGCATGATCAGTCACGTGATACATGTGTGATCAGCCACGTGATCAGTGCATGATGAGCCACGTGATCAGTGCAGGATCAATTACGCGATCAGTGCATGATCAGTCACGTGACCAGTACATGGTTGCTACGTGATCGCTTGCATGATCAGCCACGTGAGCAGAGCATGATAGCCACGTGGTCAGTGCATGATCAGTCACGTGATCAGTACATGATCAGTCACGTGAACAGTGCATGATCATTTACGTGATCTTTGCATGATCAGTCACGCTACCAGTATATGGTTGCTACGTGATCATTCCATGACGAGCCACGTGAGCAGTGCATGATAGCCACGTGATGTGTGCATGAGTTACGTGAGCAGAGTATGATCAGCCACGCGATCAGTGCATGAGTGCCACGTGATCAGTGCATGATATGTCACGCGACAGGTGTGTGATCAGCCACGCGAACAGTGCATGTTCAGCCACGTGATCAGTGCATGATAGCCACGTGATCAGTGCATGATCAGTTACGTGAGCAGTGTATGATCAGCCACGCGATCAGTGCATGGTCAGACACGTGAACAGTGTATGATCAGCCACGCGATCAGTGCATGATATCCAAGTGATCAGTGCATGATCATCACGCGATCAGTGTATGATCAGCCACGTGAACAGTGCATGCTCAGTCACGTGATCTGGGCCTGCTGAGCTGCGTGATTACTGTCTGCTCATCTGCTTGACAATTGCCAGCTGAGCTGCACGATTCCTGCCTGTCATCTGCTTGACAATTGCCAGCTGTGCTGCGTAATTCCTGCCTGCTCAGCTGCTTGATTATTGCCAGCTGAGCAGCATGATTCCTCACACCTGAGTTCCATGATTATTGCCTGCTGACTGTTTGATTCGTGCCTACTCAGCTCTTTGTTTATTGCCTCCAGAGGCACATGATCAGTGTATGATAGCAAACATGATCAGCGCATGATCAGTCACATGATCAGCGCCATTAAGTCACGTGATCACTACATGATAGTCATGTGATCAGTCCATGCTCAGTCACGGTATCAGTGCATGATCAGCCACGTGATCAGTGCATGATCTGTCACAAGATTAGTGTATGATCATCCACGTGATCAGTGCACGGGCAGTCATGTGATCAGTGCATGATATAGACGTGAACAGTGCATGATCAGTCTCGTGATCCGTGCATGATAGCCACGTGATCAGTGCATGATCAGTCACCTGATGGGTGTATGATCATTCACGTGACCTGTACATGGTAGCACATGATCATTGCATGATCAGCCACGTGAGCAGTTCATGATAGCCACGTGATCACTGCATGATCAGTCACGTGACCAGTGCATGGTAGCATGCGATCAGTGCATGATCAGTCACGTGACCAGTACATGGTAGCCGCGTGATCAGGGCATGATCAGCCACGCGAGCAGTGCATGATAGCCACGTGATCAGTGCATGATCAGACACGAGATCAGTGCATGATCAGTCACGCGATCAGTGCATGATCAGCCACGTGATCAGTGCATGACCAGGCACGTGATCAGTGTATGTCCAGCCAAGTGATCAGTGCATGATAGCCACGTGATCAGTGCATGATCAGTCACGTGATCAGTGCATGATCAGTTACGTGATCAGTGTATGATCAGCCACGTGATCAGTGCATGATCAGCCACATGATCAGTGCATGATCAATTACGCGATCAGTGCATGATCAGTCACGTGACCAGTACATGGTAGCCACGCGATCATTGCCTGATCAGCCACGTGATCAGTGCATGATAGCCACGCGATCAGTGCATGATAGCCACGTGATCAGTGCATGATCAGTCATGTGACACGTGTGTGATCAGCCACGTGATCAGTGCATGATATCCACGCGATCAGTGCATGACAGCCACGTGATCAGTGCATGAGAGCCACGGGATCAGTGCATGATCAGTCACGTGATACATGTGTGATCAGCCACGTGATCAGTGCATGATGAGCCACGTGATCAGTGCAGGATCAATTACGTGATCAGTGCATGATCAGTCACGTGACCAGTACATGGTTGCTACGGATCGTTGCATGATCAGCCACGCGAGCAGAGCATGATAGCCACGTGGTCAGTGCATGATCAGTCACGCGATCAGTACATGATCAGTCACGCGAACAGTGCATGATCATTTACGATCGTGATGATCAGTCACGCACTACCAGTATATGGTTGCTACGTGATCATTCCATGACGAGCCACGTGAGCAGTGCATGATAGCCACGTGATGTGTGCATGAGTACGTGAGCAGAGTATGATCAGCCACGTGATCAGTGCATGAGTGCCACGTGATCAGTGCATGATATGTCACGTGACAGGTGTGTGATCAGCCACGTGAACAGTGCATGTTCAGCCACGCGATCAGTGCATGATAGCCACGTGATCAGTGCATGATCAGTTACGTGAGCAGTGTATGATCAGCCACGTGATCAGTGCATGGTCAGACACGTGAACAGTGTATGATCAGCCACGTGATCAGTGCATGATATCCAAGTGATCAGTGCATGATCATCACGTGATCAGTGTATGATCAGCCACGTGAACAGTGCATGCTCAGTCACGTGATCTGGGCCTGCTGAGCTGCGTGATTACTGTCTGCTCATCTGCTTGACAATTGCCAGCTGAGCTGCACGATTCCTGCCTGTCATCTGCTTGACAATTGCCAGCTGTGCTGCGAATTCCTGCCTGCTCAGCTGCTTGATTATTGCCAGCTGAGCAGCATGATTCCTCACACCTGAGTTCCATGATTATTGCCTGCTGACTGTTTGATTCGTGCCTACTCAGCTCTTTGTTTATTGCCTCCAGAGGCACATGATCAGTGTATGATAGCAAACATGATCAGCGCATGATCAGTCACATGATCAGCGCCATTAAGTCACGTGATCACTACATGATAGTCATGTGATCAGTCCATGCTCAGTCACGGTATCAGTGCATGATCAGCCACGTGATCAGTGCATGATCTGTCACAAGATTAGTGTATGATCATCCACGTGATCAGTGCACGGGCAGTCATGTGATCAGTGCATGATATAGACGTGAACAGTGCATGATCAGTCTCGTGATCCGTGCATGATAGCCACGTGATCAGTGCATGATCAGTCACCTGATGGGTGTATGATCATTCACGTGACCTGTACATGGTAGCTACATGATCATTGCATGATCAGCCACGTGAGTAGTTCATGATAGCCACGTGATCACTGCATGATCAGTCACGTGATCAGTGCATGATCAGTCATGTGACCAGTACATGGTAGCTGCGTGATCATGGCATGATCAGCCACGTGAGCAGTGCATGATAGCCACGTGATCAGTGCATGATCAGACACGTGATCAGTGCATGATCAGTCACGGATCGTGCATGATCAGCCACGATCAGTGCATGATCAGGCACGTGATCAGTGCATGATCAGCCACGTGATCAGTGCATGATCAGTCACGGATCAGTGCATGATCAGTCACGTGATCAGTGCATGATAGCCACGTGATCATGCATGATCAGCCACGTGATCAGTGCATGATAGCCACGTGATCAGTGCATGATCAGCCACGCGATCAGTGCATGATCAGTCACGTGATCAGTGCATGATCAGCCACGTGATCAGTGCATGATCAGCCACGTGATCAGTGCATGATCAGCCACGTGATCAGTGCATGATCAGCACGTGATCAGTGCATGATCAGCCACGTGATCAGTGCATGATAGCCACGTGATCAGTGCATGATCAGCCACGTGATCAGTGCATGATCAGTCACGTGATCAGTGCATGATCAGCCACGTGATCAGTGCATGATAGCCACGTGATCAGTGCATGATCAGTCACGTGATCAGTGCATGATCAGCCACGCGACCAGTGCATGGTAGCCACGCGTGATCATTGCATGATCAGCCACGCGATCAGTGCATGATAGCCACGGATCAGTGTGATCAGCCACGTGATCAGTGCATGATATCCACGTGATCAGTGCATGACAGCCACGCGATCAGTGCATGAGAGCCACGGGATCAGTGCATGATCAGTCACGTGATACATGTGTGATCAGCCACGTGATCAGTGCATGATGAGCCACGTGATCAGTGCAGGATCAATTACGCGATCAGTGCATGATCAGTCACGTGACCAGTACATGGTTGCTACGCGATCGCTGCATGATCAGCCACGTGAGCAGAGCATGATAGCCACGTGGTCAGTGCATGATCAGTCACGCGATCAGTACATGATCAGTCACGCGAACAGTGCATGATCATTTACGTGATCTTTGCATGATCAGTCACGCTTACCAGTATATGGTTGCTACGCGATCATTCCATGACGAGCCACGTGAGCAGTGCATGATAGCCACGCGATGTGTGCATGAGTTACGTGAGCAGAGTATGATCAGCCACGTGATCAGTGCATGAGTGCCACGTGATCAGTGCATGATATGTCACGCGACAGGTGTGTGATCAGCCACGCGAACAGTGCATGTTCAGCCACGTGATCAGTGCATGATAGCCACGCGATCAGTGCATGATCAGTTACGTGAGCAGTGTATGATCAGCCACGTGATCAGTGCATGGTCAGACACGTGAACAGTGTATGATCAGCCACGTGATCAGTGCATGATATCCAAGTGATCAGTGCATGATCATCACGTGATCAGTGTATGATCAGCCACGTGAACAGTGCATGCTCAGTCACGCGATCTGGGCCTGCTGAGCTGCGTGATTACTGTCTGCTCATCTGCTTGACAATTGCCAGCTGAGCTGCACGATTCCTGCCTGTCATCTGCTTGACAATTGCCAGCTGTGCTGCGTAATTCCTGCCTGCTCAGCTGCTTGATTATTGCCAGCTGAGCAGCATGATTCCTCACACCTGAGTTCCATGATTATTGCCTGCTGACTGTTTGATTCGTGCCTACTCAGCTCTTTGTTTATTGCCTCCAGAGGCACATGATCAGTGTATGATAGCAAACATGATCAGCGCATGATCAGTCACATGATCAGCGCCATTAAGTCACGTGATCACTACATGATAGTCATGTGATCAGTCCATGCTCAGTCACGGTATCAGTGCATGATCAGCCACGTGATCAGTGCATGATCTGTCACAAGATTAGTGTATGATCATCCACGCGATCAGTGCACGGGCAGTCATGTGATCAGTGCATGATATAGACGCGAACAGTGCATGATCAGTCTCGTGATCAGTGCATGATAGCCACGCGATCAGTGCATGATCAGTCACCTGATGGGTGTATGATCATTCACGTGACCTGTACATGGTAGCTACATGATCATTGCATGATCAGCCACGTGAGTAGTTCATGATAGCCACGCGATCACTGCATGATCAGTCACGTGATCAGTGCATGATCAGTCATGTGACCAGTACATGGTAGCTGCGTGATCATGGCATGATCAGCCACGTGAGCAGTGCATGATAGCCACGTGATCAGTGCATGATCAGACACGAGATCAGTGCATGATCAGTCACGCGATCAGTGCATGATCAGCCACGCGATCAGTGCATGACCAGGCACGTGATCAGTGTATGTCCAGCCAAGTGATCAGTGCATGATAGCCACGTGATCAGTGCATGATCAGTCACGCGATCAGTGCATGATCAGTTACGTGATCAGTGCATGATCAGCCACGTGATCAGTGCATGATCAGTCATGTGATACGTGTGTGATCAGCCACGCGATCAGTGCATGATATCCACGTGATCAGTGCATGACAGCCACGTGATCAGTGCATGAGAGCCACGGGATCAGTGCATGATCAGTCACGTGATACATGTGTGATCAGCCACGTGATCAGTGCATGATGAGCCACGTGATCAGTGCAGGATCAATTACGCGATCAGTGCATGATCAGTCACGTGACCAGTACATGGTTGCTACGCGATCGTTGCATGATCAGCCACGTGAGCAGAGCATGATAGCCACGCGGTCAGTGCATGATCAGTCACGTGATCAGTACATGATCAGTCACGCGAACAGTGCATGATCATTTACGTGATCTTTGCATGATCAGTCACGTTACAGTATATGGTTGCTACGTGATCATTCCATGACGAGCCACGCGAGCAGTGCATGATAGCCACGCGATGTGCATGAGTTACGTGAGCAGAGTATGATCAGCCACGTGATCAGTGCATGAGTGCCACGTGATCAGTGCATGATATGTCACGTGACAGGTGTGTGATCAGCCACGTGAACAGTGCATGTTCAGCCACGTGATCAGTGCATGATAGCCACGTGATCAGTGCATGATCAGTTACGTGAGCAGTGTATGATCAGCCACGTGATCAGTGCATGGTCAGACACGTGAACAGTGTATGATCAGCCACGGATCAGTGCATGATATCCAAGTGATCAGTGCATGATCATCACGTGATCAGTGTATGATCAGCCACGTGAACAGTGCATGCTCAGTCACGTGATCTGGGCCTGCTGAGCTGCGTGATTACTGTCTGCTCATCTGCTTGACAATTGCCAGCTGAGCTGCACGATTCCTGCCTGTCATCTGCTTGACAATTGCCAGCTGTGCTGCGTAATTCCTGCCTGCTCAGCTGCTTGATTATTGCCAGCTGAGCAGCATGATTCCTCACACCTGAGTTCCATGATTATTGCCTGCTGACTGTTTGATTCGTGCCTACTCAGCTCTTTGTTTATTGCCTCCAGAGGCACATGATCAGTGTATGATAGCAAACATGATCAGCGCATGATCAGTCACATGATCAGCGCCATTAAGTCACGTGATCACTACATGATAGTCATGTGATCAGTCCATGCTCAGTCACGGTATCAGTGCATGATCAGCCACGTGATCAGTGCATGATCTGTCACAAGATTAGTGTATGATCATCCACGTGATCAGTGCACGGGCAGTCATGTGATCAGTGCATGATATAGACGTGAACAGTGCATGATCAGTCTCGTGATCCGTGCATGATAGCCACGTGATCAGTGCATGATCAGTCACCTGATGGGTGTATGATCATTCACGTGACCTGTGCATGATCAGCCACGTGATCAGTGCATGATCAGCCACGTGATCAGTGCATGATCAGTCACGTGATCAGTGCATGATCAGTCACGTGACAGTACATGGTAGCCACGTGATCAGTGCATGATCAGCCACGTGAGCAGTGCATGATAGCCACGTGATCAGTGCATGATCAGCCACGTGATCAGTGCATGATCAGCCACGTGATCAGTGCATGATCAGCCACGTGATCAGTGCATGATCAGTCACGTGATCAGTGCATGATCAGCCACGTGATCAGTGCATGACCAGGCACGCGATCAGTGTATGTCCAGCCAAGTGATCAGTGCATGATAGCCACGTGATCAGTGCATGATCAGTCACGCGATCAGTGCATGATCAGTTATGATCAGTGTATGATCAGCCACGCGATCAGTGCATGATCAGCCACATGATCAGTGCATGATCAATTACGCGATCAGTGCATGATCAGTTACGTGACCAGTACATGGTAGCTACGCGATCATTGCCTGATAAGCCACGTGATCAGTGCATGATAGCCACGTGATCAGTGCATGATAGCCACGTGATCAGTGCATGATCATGTGATGTGATCAGCCACATGATCAGTGCATGATATCCACGTGATCAGTGCATGACAGCCACGTGATCAGTGCATGAGAGCCACGGGATCAGTGCATGATCAGTCACGTGATACATGTGATCAGCCACGTGATCAGTGCATGATGAGCCACGTGATCAGTGCAGGATCAATTACGTGATCAGTGCATGATCAGTCACGTGACCAGCACATGGTTGCTACGTGATCGTGTGCATGATCAGCCACGTGAGCAGAGCATGATAGCCACGTGGTCAGTGCATGATCAGTCACGTGATCAGTACATGATCAGTCACGCGAACAGTGCATGATCATTTACGTGATCTTTGCATGATCAGTCACGTGACCAGTATATGGTTGCTACGATCATTCCATGACGAGCCACGTGAGCAGTGCATGATAGCCACGCGATGTGTGCATGAGTTACGTGAGCAGAGTATGATCAGCCACGTGATCAGTGCATGAGTGCCACGTGATCAGTGCATGATATGTCACGCGACAGGTGTGTGATCAGCCACGCGAACAGTGCATGTTCAGCCACGTGATCAGTGCATGATAGCCACGTGATCAGTGCATGATCAGTTACGTGAGCAGTATGATCAGCCACGTGATCAGTGCATGGTCAGACACGTGAACAGTGTATGATCAGCCACGTGATCAGTGCATGATATCCAAGTGATCAGTACATGATCATCACGCGATCAGTGTATGATCAGCCACGTGAACAGTGCATGCTCAGTCACGTGATCTGGGCCTGCTGAGCTGCGTGATTACTGTCTGCTCATCTGCTTGACAATTGCCAGCTGAGCTGCACCATTCCTGCCTGTCATCTGCTTGACAATTGCCAGCTGTGCTGCGAATTCCTGCCTGCTCAGCTGCTTGATTATTGCCAGCTGAGCAGCATGATTCCTCACACCTGAGTTCCATGATTATTGCCTGCTGACTGTTTGATTCGTGCCTACTCAGCTCTTTGTTTATTGCCTCCAGAGGCACATGATCAGTGTATGATAGCAAACATGATCAGCGCATGATCAGTCACATGATCAGCGCCATTAAGTCACGTGATCACTACATGATAGTCATGTGATCAGTCCATGCTCAGTCACGGTATCAGTGCATGATCAGCCACGTGATCAGTGCATGATCTGTCACAAGATTAGTGTATGATCATCCACGTGATCAGTGCACGGGCAGTCATGTGATCAGTGCATGATATAGACGTGAACAGTGCATGATCAGTCACGTGATCAGTGCATGATCAGTCACCTGATGGGTGTATGATCATTCACGTGACCTGTACATGGTAGCTACATGATCATTGCATGATCAGCCACGTGAGTAGTGCATGATAGCCACGTGATCACTGCATGATCAGTCACGTGATCAGTGCATGATCAGTCATGTGACCAGTACATGGTAGCTGCGTGATCATGGCATGATCAGCCACGTGAGCAGTGCATGATAGCCACGTGATCAGTGCATGATCAGACACGATCAGTGCATGATCAGTCACGTGATCAGTGCATGATCAGCCACGTGATCAGTGCATGACCAGGCACGTGATCAGTGTATGTCAGCCACGTGATCAGTGCATGATAGCCACGTGATCAGTGCATGATCAGTCACGTGATCAGTGCATGATCAGTCATGTGATCAGTGCATGATCAGCCACGTGATCAGTGCATGATCAGCCACATGATCAGTGCATGATCAATTACGTGATCAGTGCATGATCAGTCACGCGGACCAGTACATGGTAGCTACGTGATCATTGCCTGATAAGCCACGTGATCAGTGCATGATAGCCACGTGATCAGTGCATGATAGCCACGTGATCAGTGCATGATCAGTCATGTGATACTGTGATCAGCCACATGATCAGTGCATGATATCCACGTGATCAGTGCATGACAGCCACGTGATCAGTGCATGAGAGCCACGGATCAGTGCATGATCAGTCACGTGATACATGTGTGATCAGCCACGTGATCAGTGCATGATGAGCCACGTGATCAGTGCAGGATCAATTACGTGATCAGTGCATGATCAGTCACGTGACCAGTACATGGTTGCTACGATCGTTGCATGATCAGCCACGTGAGCAGAGCATGATAGCCACGTGGTCAGTGCATGATCAGTCACGTGATCAGTACATGATCAGTCACGTGAACAGTGCATGATCATTTACGTGATCTTGCATGATCAGTCACGTTACCAGTATATGGTTGCTACGTGATCATTCCATGACGAGCCACGTGAGCAGTGCATGATAGCCACGTGATGTGTGCATGAGTTACGTGAGCAGAGTATGATCAGCCACGTGATCAGTGCATGAGTGCCACGTGATCAGTGCATGATATGTCACGTGACAGGTGTGTGATCAGCCACGTGAACAGTGCATGTTCAGCCACGTGATCAGTGCATGATAGCCACGCGATCAGTGCATGATCAGTTACGTGAGCAGTGTATGATCAGCCACGTGATCAGTGCATGGTCAGACACGTGAACAGAGTATGATCAGCCACGTGATCAGTGCATGATATCCAAGTGATCAGTGCATGATCATCACGTGATCAGTGTATGATCAGCCACGCGAACAGTGCATGCTCAGTCACGTGATCTGGGCCTGCTGAGCTGCGTGATTACTGTCTGCTCATCTGCTTGACAATTGCCAGCTGAGCTGCACGATTCCTGCCTGTCATCTGCTTGACAATTGCCAGCTGTGCTGCGTAATTCCTGCCTGCTCAGCTGCTTGATTATTGCCAGCTGAGCAGCATGATTCCTCACACCTGAGTTCCATGATTATTGCCTGCTGACTGTTTGATTCGTGCCTACTCAGCTCTTTGTTTATTGCCTCCAGAGGCACATGATCAGTGTATGATAGCAAACATGATCAGCGCATGATCAGTCACATGATCAGCGCCATTAAGTCACGTGATCACTACATGATAGTCATGTGATCAGTCCATGCTCAGTCACGGTATCAGTGCATGATCAGCCACGTGATCAGTGCATGATCTGTCACAAGATTAGTGTATGATCATCCACGTGATCAGTGCACGGGCAGTCATGTGATCAGTGCATGATATAGACGTGAACAGTGCATGATCAGTCACGTGATCAGTGCATGATCAGTCACCTGATGGGTGTATGATCATTCACGTGACCTGTACAAGGTAGCTACATGATCATTGCATGATCAGCCACGTGAGTAGTGCATGATAGCCACGTGATCACTGCATGATCAGTCACGTGATCAGTGCATGATCAGTCATGTGACCAGTACATGGTAGCTGTGATCATGGCATGATCAGCCACGTGAGCAGTGCATGATAGCCACGTGATCAGTGCATGATCAGTCACGTGATCAGTGCATGATCAGTCACGTGATCAGTGCATGATCAGCCACGTGATCAGCGCATGACCAGGCACGTGATCAGTGTATGTCCAGCCAAGTGATCAGTGCATGATAGCCACGTGATCAGTGCATGATCAGTCACGTGATCAGTGCATGATCAGTTACGTGATCAGTGTATGATCAGCCACGTGATCAGTGCATGATCAGCCACATGATCAGTGCATGATCAATTACGTGATCAGTGCATGATCAGTCACGTGACCAGTACATGGTAGCTACGTGATCATTGCATGATCAGCCACGTGATCAGTGCATGATAGCCACGTGATCAGTGCATGATAGCCACGTGATCAGTGCATGATCAGTCATGTGATACGTGTGTGATCAGACATGTGATCAGTGCATGATATCCACGTGATCAGTGCATGACAGCCACGTGATCTGTGCATGAGAGCCACGTGATCAGTGCATGATCAGTCACGTGATACATGTGTGATCAGCCACGTGATCAGTGCTTGATGAGCCACGTGATCAGTGCAGGATCAATTACGTGATCAGTGCATGATCAGTCACGTGACCAGTACATGGTTGCTACGTGATCAGTGCATGATCAGCCACGTGAGCAGAGCATGATAGCCACGTGATCAGTGCATGATCAGTCACGTGATCAGTACATGATCAGTCACGTGAACAGTGCATGATCATTTACGTGATTTGCATGATCAGTCACGTGACCAGTATATGGTTGCTACGTGATCATTCCATGACGAGCCACGTGAGCAGTGCATGATAGCCACGTGATGTGTGCATGAGTTACGTGAGCAGAGTATGATCAGCCACGTGATCAGTGCATGAGTGCCACGTGATCAGTGCATGATATGTCACGTGACAGGTGTGTGATCAGCCACGTGAACAGTGCATGTTCAGCCACGTGATCAGTGCATGATAGCCACGTGATCAGTGCATGATCAGTTACGTGAGCAGTGTATGATCAGCCACGTGATCAGTGCATGGTCAGACACGTGAACAGTGTATGATCAGCCACGTGATCAGTGCATGATATCCAAGTGATCAGTGCATGATCATCACGTGATCAGTGTATGATCAGCCACGTGAACAGTGCATGCTCAGTCACGTGATCTGGGCCTGCTGAGCTGCGTGATTACTGTCTGCTCATCTGCTTGACAATTGCCAGCTGAGCTGCACGATTCCTGCCTGTCATCTGCTTGACAATTGCCAGCTGTGCTGCGAATTCCTGCCTGCTCAGCTGCTTGATTATTGCCAGCTGAGCAGCATGATTCCTCACACCTGAGTTCCATGATTATTGCCTGCTGACTGTTTGATTCGTGCCTACTCAGCTCTTTGTTTATTGCCTCCAGAGGCACATGATCAGTGTATGATAGCAAACATGATCAGCGCATGATCAGTCACATGATCAGCGCCATTAAGTCACGTGATCACTACATGATAGTCATGTGATCAGTCCATGCTCAGTCACGGTATCAGTGCATGATCAGCCACGTGATCAGTGCATGATCTGTCACAAGATTAGTGTATGATCATCCACGTGATCAGTGCATGGGCAGTCATGTGATCAGTGCATGATATAGACGTGATCAGTGCATGATCAGTCTCGTGATCAGTGCATGATAGCCACGTGATCAGTGCATGATCAGTCACGTGATCAGTGCATGATCAGTTACGTGATCAGTGCATGATCAGCCACGTGATCAGTGCATGATCAGCCACGTGATCAGTGCATGATCAGCCACGTGATCAGTGCATGATCAGTCACGACCAGTACATGGAGCCACGTGATCAGTGCATGATCAGCCACGATCAGTGCATGATATCCACGATCAGTGCATGATCAGCCACGTGATCAGTGCATGAGAGCCACGTGATCAGTGCATGATCAGTCACGTGATACATGTGATCAGCCACGTGATCAGTGCATGATGAGCCACGTGATCAGTGCATGATCAATACGTGATCAGTGCATGATCAGTCACGTGACCAGTACATGGTTGCCGGATCGTGCATGATCAGCCACGTGAGCAGTGCATGATAGCCACGTGATCAGTGCATGATCAGTCACGTGAGTACATGATCAGTCACGAACAGTGCATGATCATTTACGTGATCTGCATGATCAGTCACGTGACCAGTATATGGTAGCTACGTGATCATTCCATGACAGCCACGTGAGCAGTGCATGATAGCCACGTGATGTGTGCATGAGTTACGTGAGCAGAGTATGATCAGCCACGTGATCAGTGCATGAGTGCCACGTGATCAGTGCATGATATGTCACGTGACAGGTGTGTGATCAGCCACGTGAACAGTGCATGTTCAGCCACGTGATCAGTGCATGATAGCCACGTGATCAGTGCATGATCAGTTACGTGAGCAGTGTATGATCAGCCACGTGATCAGTGCATGGTCAGACACGTGAACAGTGTATGATCAGCCACGTGATCAGTGCATGATATCCAAGTGATCAGTGCATGATCATCACGTGATCAGTGTATGATCAGCCACGTGAACAGTGCATGCTCAGTCACGTGATCTGGGCCTGCTGAGCTGCGTGATTACTGTCTGCTCATCTGCTTGACAATTGCCAGCTGAGCTGCACGATTCCTGCCTGTCATCTGCTTGACAATTGCCAGCTGTGCTGCGTAATTCCTGCCTGCTCAGCTGCTTGATTATTGCCAGCTGAGCAGCATGATTCCTCACACTGAGTTCCATGATTATTGCCTGCTGACTGTTTGATTCGTGCCTACTCAGCTCTTTGTTTATTGCCTCCAGAGGCACATGATCAGTGTATGATAGCAAACATGATCAGCGCATGATCAGTCACATGATCAGCGCCATTAAGTCACGTGATCACTACATGATAGTCATGTGATCAGTCCATGCTCAGTCACGGTATCAGTGCATGATCAGCCACGTGATCAGTGCATGATCTGTCACAAGATTAGTGTATGATCATCCACGTGATCAGTGCATGTGATCAGTGCATGATATAGACGTGATCAGTGCATGATCAGTCACGTGATCAGTGCATGATCAGTCACCTGATGGGTGTATGATCATTCACGTGACCTGTACATGGTAGCTACATGATCATTGCATGATCAGCCACGTGAGTAGTTCATGATAGCCACGCGATCACTGCATGATCAGTCACGTGATCAGTGCATGATCAGTCATGTGACCAGTACATGGTAGCTGCGTGATCATGGCATGATCAGCCACGTGAGCAGTGCATGATAGCCACGTGATCAGTGCATGATCAGACACGTGATCAGTGCATGATCAGTCACGTGATCAGTGCATGATCAGCCACGTGATCAGTGCATGACCAGGCACGTGATCAGTGTATGTCCAGCCAGTGATCAGTGCATGATAGCCACGTGATCAGTGCATGATCAGTCACGTGATCAGTGCATGATCAGTTATGTGATCAGTGTATGATCAGCCACGTGATCAGTGCATGATCAGCCACATGATCAGTGCATGATCAGTACGTGATCAGTGCATGATCAGTCACGTGACCAGTACATGGTAGCCACGTGATCATTGCCTGATAAGCCACGTGATCAGTGCATGATAGCCACGTGATCAGTGCATGATAGCCACGTGATCAGTGCATGATCAGTCATGTGATAGTGTGTGATCAGCCACATGATCAGTGCATGATATCCACGTGATCAGTGCATGACAGCCACGTGATCAGTGCATGAGAGCCACGTGATCAGTGCATGATCAGTCACGTGATACATGTGTGATCAGCCACGTGATCAGTGCATGATGAGCCACGTGATCAGTGCAGGATCAATTACGTGATCAGTGCATGATCAGTCACGTGACCAGTACATGGTTCTACGTGATCGTGCATGATCAGCCACGTGAGCAGAGCATGATAGCCACGCGGTCAGTGCATGATCAGTCACGTGATCAGTACATGATCAGTCACGTGAACAGTGCATGATCATTTACGTGATCTTTGCATGATCAGTCACGCTACCAGTATATGGTTGCTACGTGATCATTCCATGACGAGCCACGTGAGCAGTGCATGATAGCCACGTGATGTGTGCATGAGTTACGTGAGCAGAGTATGATCAGCCACGTGATCAGTGCATGAGTGCCACGTGATCAGTGCATGATGTCACGTGACAGGTGTGTGATCAGCCACGTGAACAGTGCATGTTCAGCCACGTGATCAGTGCATGATAGCCACGTGATCAGTGCATGATCAGTTACGTGAGCAGTGTATGATCAGCCACGTGATCAGTGCATGGTCAGACACACAGTGTATGATCAGCCACGTGATCAGTGCATGATATCCAAGTGATCAGTGCATGATCATCACGTGATCAGTGTATGATCAGCCACGTGAACAGTGCATGCTCAGTCACGTGATCTGGGCCTGCTGAGCTGCGTGATTACTGTCTGCTCATCTGCTTGACAATTGCCAGCTGAGCTGCACGATTCCTGCCTGTCATCTGCTTGACAATTGCCAGCTGTGCTGCGTAATTCCTGCCTGCTCAGCTGCTTGATTATTGCCAGCTGAGCAGCATGATTCCTCACACCTGAGTTCCATGATTATTGCCTGCTGACTGTTTGATTCGTGCCTACTCAGCTCTTTGTTTATTGCCTCCAGAGGCACATGATCAGTGTATGATAGCAAACATGATCAGCGCATGATCAGTCACATGATCAGCGCCATTAAGTCACGTGATCACTACATGATAGTCATGTGATCAGTCCATGCTCAGTCACGGTATCAGTGCATGATCAGCCACGTGATCAGTGCATGATCTGTCACAAGATTAGTGTATGATCATCCACGTGATCAGTGCACGGGCAGTCATGTGATCAGTGCATGATATAGACGTGAACAGTGCATGATCAGTCACGTGATCAGTGCATGATAGCCACGTGATCAGTGCATGATCAGTCACCTGATGGGTGTATGATCATTCACGTGACCTGTACATGGTAGCTACATGATCATTGCATGATCAGCCACGTGAGTAGTTCATGATAGCCACGTGATCACTGCATGATCAGTCACGTGATCAGTGCATGATCAGTCATGTGACCAGTACATGGTAGCTGCGTGATCATGGCATGATCAGCCACGTGAGCAGTGCATGATAGCTACGTGATCAGTGCATGATCAGACACGTGATCAGTGCATGATCAGTCACGTGATCAGTGCATGATCAGCCACGTGATCAGTGCATGACCAGGCACGTGATCAGTGTATGTCCAGCCAAGTGATCAGTGCATGATAGCCACGTGATCAGTGCATGATCAGTCACGTGATCAGTGCATGATCAGTTACGTGATCAGTGTATGATCAGCCACGTGATCAGTGCATGATCAGCCACATGATCAGTGCATGATCAATTACGTGATCAGTGCATGATCAGTCACTGACCAGTACATGGTAGCTACGTGATCATTGCATGATCAGCCACGTGATCAGTGCATGATAGCCACGTGATCAGTGCATGATAGCCACGTGATCAGTGCATGATCAGTCATGATACGGGTGATCAGCCACGTGATCAGTGCATGATATCCACGTGATCAGTGCATGACAGCCACGTGATCAGTGCATGAGAGCCACGGGATCAGTGCATGATCAGTCACGTGATACATGTGTGATCAGCCACGTGATCAGTGCATGATGAGCCACGTGATCAGTGCATGATCAATTACGTGATCAGTGCATGATCAGTCACGTGACCAGTACATGGTTGCTACGTGATCGTTGCATGATCAGCCACGTGAGCAGAGCATGATAGCCACGTGATCAGTGCATGATCAGTCACGTGATCAGTGCATGATCATTTACGTGATCTTTGCATGATCAGTCACGTGACCAGTATATGGTTGCTACGTGATCATTCCATGACGAGCCACGTGAGCAGTGCATGATAGCCACGTGATGTGCATGAGTTACGTGAGCAGAGTATGATCAGCCACGTGATCAGTGCATGAGTGCCACGTGATCAGTGCATGATATGTCACGTGACAGGTGTGTGATCAGCCACGTGAACAGTGCATGTTCAGCCACGTGATCAGTGCATGATAGCCACGTGATCAGTGCATGATCAGTTACGTGAGCAGTATGATCAGCCACGTGATCAGTGCATGGTCAGACACGTGAACAGTGTATGATCAGCCACGTGATCAGTGCATGATATCCGTGATCAGTGCATGATCATCACGTGATCAGTGCATGCTCAGTCACGTGATCTGGGCCTGCTGAGCTGCGTGATTACTGTCTGCTCATCTGCTTGACAATTGCCAGCTGAGCTGCACGATTCCTGCCTGTCATCTGCTTGACAATTGCCAGCTGTGCTGCGAATTCCTGCCTGCTCAGCTGCTTGATTATTGCCAGCTGAGCAGCATGATTCCTCACACCTGAGTTCCATGATTATTGCCTGCTGACTGTTTGATTCGTGCCTACTCAGCTCTTTGTTTATTGCCTCCAGAGGCACATGATCAGTGTATGATAGCAAACATGATCAGCGCATGATCAGTCACATGATCAGCGCCATTAAGTCACGTGATCACTACATGATAGTCATGTGATCAGTCCATGCTCAGTCACGGTATCAGTGCATGATCAGCCACGTGATCAGTGCATGATCTGTCACAAGATTAGTGTATGATCATCCACGTGATCAGTGCATGGGCAGTCATGTGATCAGTGCATGATATAGACGTGAACAGTGCATGATCAGTCTCGTGATCAGTGCATGATAGCCACGTGATCAGTGCATGATCAGTCACCTGATGGGTGTATGATCATTCACGTGACCTGTACATGGTAGCTACATGATCATTGCATGATCAGCCACGTGAGTAGTTCATGATAGCCACGTGATCACTGCATGATCAGTCACGTGATCAGTGCATGATCAGTCATGTGACCAGTACATGGTAGCTGCGTGATCATGCATGATCAGCCACGTGAGCAGTGCATGATAGCCACGTGATCAGTGCATGATCAGTCACGTGATCAGTGCATGATCAGTCACGTGATCAGTGCATGATCAGCCACGTGATCAGTGCATGATCAGTCACGTGATCAGTGCATGATCAGCCACGTGATCAGTGCATGACCAGGCACGTGATCAGTGCATGTCAGCCACGTGATCAGTGCATGATAGCCACGTGATCAGTGCATGATCAGTCACGTGATCAGTGCATGATCAGTTATGTGATCAGTGCATGATCAGCCACGTGATCAGTGCATGATCAGCCACGTGATCAGTGCATGATCAACACGTGATCAGTGCATGATCAGTCACGTGACTATGGTAGTACATGATCATTGCCTGATCAGCCACGTGATCAGTGCATGATAGCCACGTGATCAGTGCATGATAGCCACGTGATCAGTGCATGATCAGTCATGTGATACGGTGTGATCAGCCACGTGATCAGTGCATGATATCCACGTGATCAGTGCATGACAGCCACGTGATCAGTGCATGAGAGCCACGGATCAGTGCATGATCAGTCACGTGATACATGTGTGATCAGCCACGTGATCAGTGCATGATGAGCCACGTGATCAGTGCAGGATCAATTACGTGATCAGTGCATGATCAGTCACGTGACCAGTACATGGTTGCCACGTGATCGTTGCATGATCAGCCACGTGAGCAGAGCATGATAGCCACGTGATCAGTGCATGATCAGTCACGCGATCAGTACATGATCAGTCACGTGAACAGTGCATGATCATTTACGTGATCTTTGCATGATCAGTCACGTGACCAGTATATGGTTGCTACGTGATCATTCCATGACGAGCCACGTGAGCAGTGCATGATAGCCACGTGATGTGCATGAGTTACGTGAGCAGAGTATGATCAGCCACGTGATCAGTGCATGAGTGCCACGTGATCAGTGCATGATATGTCACGTGACAGGTGTGTGATCAGCCACGTGAACAGTGCATGTTCAGCCACGTGATCAGTGCATGATAGCCACGTGATCAGTGCATGATCAGTTACGTGAGCAGTGTATGATCAGCCACGTGATCAGTGCATGGTCAGACACGTGAACAGTGTATGATCAGCCACGTGATCAGTGCATGATATCCGTGATCAGTGCATGATCATCACGTGATCAGTGTATGATCAGCCACGTGAACAGTGCATGCTCAGTCACGTGATCTGGGCCTGCTGAGCTGCGTGATTACTGTCTGCTCATCTGCTTGACAATTGCCAGCTGAGCTGCACGATTCCTGCCTGTCATCTGCTTGACAATTGCCAGCTGTGCTGCGTAATTCCTGCCTGCTCAGCTGCTTGATTATTGCCAGCTGAGCAGCATGATTCCTCACACCTGAGTTCCATGATTATTGCCTGCTGACTGTTTGATTCGTGCCTACTCAGCTCTTTGTTTATTGCCTCCAGAGGCACATGATCAGTGTATGATAGCAAACATGATCAGCGCATGATCAGTCACATGATCAGCGCCATTAAGTCACGTGATCACTACATGATAGTCATGTGATCAGTCCATGCTCAGTCACGGTATCAGTGCATGATCAGCCACGTGATCAGTGCATGATCTGTCACAAGATTAGTGTATGATCATCCACGTGATCAGTGCATGGGCAGTCATGTGATCAGTGCATGATATAGACGTGATCAGTGCATGATCAGTCTCGTGATCAGTGCATGATAGCCACGTGATCAGTGCATGATCAGTCACCTGATGGGTGTATGATCATTCACGTGACCTGTACATGGTAGCTACATGATCATTGCATGATCAGCCACGTGAGTAGTGCATGATAGCCACGTGATCACTGCATGATCAGTCACGTGATCAGTGCATGATCAGTCATGACCAGTACATGGTAGCTGCGTGATCATGCATGATCAGCCACGTGAGCAGTGCATGATAGCCACGTGATCAGTGCATGATCAGTCACGTGATCAGTGCATGATCAGTCACGTGATCAGTGCATGATAGCCACGTGATCAGTGCATGATCAGCCACGTGATCAGTGCATGATAGCCACGTGATCAGTGCATGATCAGTCACGATCAGTGCATGATCAGTCACGTGATCAGTGCATGATCAGCCACGTGATCAGTGCATGATCAGCCACGTGATCAGTGCATGATAGCCACGTGATCAGTGCATGATCAGCACGTGATCTGCATGATCAACGTGATCAGTGCATGATCAGCCACGTGATCAGTGCATGATCAGCCACGTGATCAGTGCATGATCAGCCACGTGATCAGTGCATGATCAGTCACGTGATCAGTGCATGATCAGCCACGTGATCAGTGCATGATAGCCACGTGATCAGTGCATGATCAGCCACGTGATCAGTGCATGATCAGTCACGTGATCAGTGCATGATCAGCCACGTGATCAGTGCATGATCAGCCACGTGATCAGTGCATGATCAGTCACGTGATCAGTGCATGATCAGTCACGTGATCAGTGCATGATAGCCACGTGATCAGTGCATGATCAGCCACGTGATCAGTGCATGATAGCCACGTGATCAGTGCATGATCAGCCACGTGATCAGTGCATGATCAGCCACGTGATCAGTGCATGATCAGCCACGTGATCAGTGCATGAGAGCCACGTGATCAGTGCATGATCAGTCACGTGATACATGTGTGATCAGCCACGTGATCAGTGCATGATCAGCCACGTGATCAGTGCATGATCAGCCACGTGATCAGTGCATGATCAGTCACGTGATCAGTACATGATTGCTACGTGATCAGTGCATGATCAGCCACGTGATCAGTGCATGATAGCCACGTGATCAGTGCATGATCAGTCACGTGATCAGTGCATGATCAGTCACGTGATCAGTGCATGATCAGTCACGTGATCAGTGCATGATCAGTCACGTGACCAGCATGGTTGCTACGTGATCATTGCATGACAGCCACGTGATCAGTGCATGATAGCCATGCATGTGCATGAGTTACGTGATCAGTGCATGATCAGCCACGTGATCAGTGCATGAGTGCCACGTGATCAGTGCATGATAGTCACGTGACAGTGCATGATCAGCCACGTGATCAGTGCATGATCAGCCACGTGATCAGTGCATGATAGCCACGTGATCAGTGCATGATCAGTCACGCGAGCAGTGCATGATCAGCCACGTGATCAGTGCATGATCAGACACGTGATCAGTGCATGATCAGTCACGTGATCAGTGCATGATCAGCCACGTGATCAGTGCATGATCAGTCACGTGATCAGTGTATGATCAGCCACGTGATCAGTGCATGATCAGCCACGTGATCAGTGCATGATCAGTCACGTGATCAGTGCATGATCAGTCATGTGATCAGTGCATGATCAGCCACGTGATCAGTGCATGATCAGCCACGTGATCAGTGCATGATCAGCCACGTGATCAGTGCATGATCAGTCACGTGACCAGTACATGGTAGCTACGTGATCATTGCATGATCAGCCACGTGATCAGTGCATGATAGCCACGTGATCAGTGCATGATCAGCCACGTGATCAGTGCATGATAGCTACGTGATCAGTGCATGACAGCCACGTGATCAGTGCATGATAGCCACGTGATCAGTGCATGATCAGTCACGTGATACATGTGTGATCAGCCACGTGATCAGTGCATGATGAGCCACGTGATCAGTGCATGATCAATTACGTGATCAGTGCATGATCAGTCACGTGACCAGTACATGGTTGCTACGTGATCAGTGCATGATCAGCCACGTGATCAGTGCATGATAGCCACGTGATCAGTGCATGATCAGTCACGTGATCAGTGCATGATCAGTCACGTGATCAGTGCATGATCAGTTACGTGATCAGTGCATGATCAGTCACGTGACCAGTATATGGTTGCTACGTGATCATTGCATGACGAGCCACGTGATCAGTGCATGATAGCCACGTGATGTGTGCATGAGTTACGTGATCAGTGTATGATCAGCCACGTGATCAGTGCATGAGTGCCACGTGATCAGTGCATGATAGTCACGTGACAGTGTGATCAGCCACGTGATCAGTGCATGATCAGCCACGTGATCAGTGCATGATAGCCACGTGATCAGTGCATGATCAGTCACGTGATCAGTGCATGATCAGCCACGTGATCAGTGCATGATCAGACACGTGATCAGTGCATGATCAGCCACGTGATCAGTGCATGATCAGCCACGTGATCAGTGCATGATCAGCACGTGATCAGTGTATGATCAGCCACGTGATCAGTGCATGATAGCCACGTGATCAGTGCATGATCAGTCACGTGATCAGTGCATGATCAGTTACGTGATCAGTGCATGATCAGCCACGTGATCAGTGCATGATCAGCCACGTGATCAGTGCATGATCAATTACGTGATCAGTGCATGATCAGTCACGTGATCAGTGCATGATAGCTACGTGATCATTGCATGATCAGCCACGTGATCAGTGCATGATAGCCACGTGATCAGTGCATGATCAGCCACGTGATCAGTGCATGATATCCACGTGATCAGTGCATGACAGCCACGTGATCAGTGCATGAGAGCCACGTGATCAGTGCATGATCAGTCACGTGATCATGTGATCAGCCACGTGATCAGTGCATGATGAGCCACGTGATCAGTGCATGATCAATTACGTGATCAGTGCATGATCAGTCACGTGACCAGTACATGGTTGCTACGTGATCGTGCATGATCAGCCACGTGAGCAGTGCATGATAGCCACGTGATCAGTGCATGATCAGTCACGTGATCAGTGCATGATCAGTCACGTGATCAGTGCATGATCATTTACGTGATCAGTGCATGATCAGTCACGTGACCAGTATATGGTTGCTACGTGATCATTGCATGACAGCCACGTGATCAGTGCATGATAGCCACGTGATGTGTGCATGAGTTACGTGAGCAGAGTATGATCAGCCACGTGATCAGTGCATGAGTGCCACGTGATCAGTGCATGATAGTCACGTGACAGTGCATGATCAGCCACGTGATCAGTGCATGATCAGCCACGTGATCAGTGCATGATAGCCACGTGATCAGTGCATGATCAGTCACGTGATCAGTGCATGATCAGTCACGTGATCAGTGCATGATCAGACACGTGATCAGTGCATGATCAGTCACGTGATCAGTGCATGATCAGCCACGTGATCAGTGCATGATCAGTCACGTGATCAGTGCATGATCAGCCACGTGATCAGTGCATGATCAGCCACGTGATCAGTGCATGATCAGCCACGTGATCAGTGCATGATCAGTCATGTGATCAGTGCATGATCAGCCACGTGATCAGTGCATGATCAGCCACGTGATCAGTGCATGATCAATTACGTGATCAGTGCATGATCAGTCACGTGATCAGTGCATGATAGCTACGTGATCAGTGCATGATCAGCCACGTGATCAGTGCATGATAGCCACGTGATCAGTGCATGATCAGCCACGTGATCAGTGCATGATATCACGTGATCAGTGCATGACAGCCACGTGATCAGTGCATGAGAGCCACGGATCAGTGCATGATCAGTCACGTGATACATGTGTGATCAGCCACGTGATCAGTGCATGATGAGCCACGTGATCAGTGCATGATCAATTACGTGATCAGTGCATGATCAGTCACGTGATCAGTACATGGTTGCTACGTGATCGTGCATGATCAGCCACGTGAGCAGTGCATGATAGCCACGTGATCAGTGCATGATCAGTCACGTGATCAGTGCATGATCAGTCACGTGATCAGTGCATGATCATTTACGTGATCAGTGCATGATCAGTCACGTTACAGTATATGGTTGCTACGTGATCATTCCATGACAGCCACGTGAGCAGTGCATGATAGCCACGTGATGTGTGCATGAGTTACGTGAGCAGAGTATGATCAGCCACGTGATCAGTGCATGAGTGCCACGTGATCAGTGCATGATAGTCACGTGACAGTGTGTGATCAGCCACGTGATCAGTGCATGATCAGCCACGTGATCAGTGCATGATAGCCACGTGATCAGTGCATGATCAGTCACGTGATCAGCATGATCAGCCACGTGATCAGTGCATGATCAGACACGTGATCAGTGCATGATCAGTCACGTGATCAGTGCATGATCAGCCACGTGATCAGTGCATGATCAGCACGTGATCAGTGCATGATCAGCCACGTGATCAGTGCATGATAGCCACGTGATCAGTGCATGATCAGTCACGTGATCAGTGCATGATCAGTCACGTGATCAGTGCATGATCAGCCACGTGATCAGTGCATGATCAGCCACGTGATCAGTGCATGATCAGTTACGTGATCAGTGCATGATCAGTCACGTGATCAGTGCATGATAGCTACGTGATCAGTGCATGATCAGCCACGTGATCAGTGCATGATAGCCACGTGATCAGTGCATGATCAGCCACGTGATCAGTGCATGATATCCACGCGATCAGTGCATGACAGCCACGCGATCAGTGCATGAGAGCCACGTGATCAGTGCATGATCAGTCACGTGATCATGTGTGATCAGCCACGTGATCAGTGCATGATCAGCCACGTGATCAGTGCATGATCAGTTACGTGATCAGTGCATGATCAGTCACGTGACCAGTACATGGTAGCTACGTGATCATGCATGATCAGCCACGTGAGCAGTGCATGATAGCCACGTGATCAGTGCATGATCAGTCACGTGATCAGTGCATGATCAGTCACGTGATCAGTGCATGATCAGCCACGTGATCAGTGCATGATCAGTCACGTGATCAGTGCATGATTGCTACGTGATCAGTGCATGACAGCCACGTGATCAGTGCATGATAGCCACGTGATGTGCATGAGTTACGTGATCAGTGCATGATCAGCCACGTGATCAGTGCATGATGCCACGTGATCAGTGCATGATAGTCACGTGATCAGTGCATGATCAGCCACGTGATCAGTGCATGATCAGCCACGTGATCAGTGCATGATAGCCACGTGATCAGTGCATGATCAGTCACGTGATCTGCATGATCAGCCACGTGATCAGTGCATGATCAGCCACGTGATCAGTGCATGATCAGCCACGTGATCAGTGCATGATCAGCCACGTGATCAGTGCATGATCAGGCACGTGATCAGTGCATGATCAGCCACGTGATCAGTGCATGATAGCCACGTGATCAGTGCATGATCAGTCACGTGATCAGTGCATGATCAGTCACGTGATCAGTGCATGATCAGCCACGCGATCAGTGCATGATCAGCCACGTGATCAGTGCATGATCAGTTACGTGATCAGTGCATGATCAGTCACGTGACCAGTGCATGATAGCTACGTGATCATTGCATGATCAGCCACGTGATCAGTGCATGATAGCCACGTGATCAGTGCATGATCAGCCACGCGATCAGTGCATGATAGTCACGTGATCAGTGCATGATCAGCCACGTGATCAGTGCATGAGAGCCACGTGATCAGTGCATGATCAGTCACGTGATCATGTGTGATCAGCCACGTGATCAGTGCATGATCAGCCACGTGATCAGTGCATGATAGCCACGTGATCAGTGCATGATCAGTTACGTGAGCAGTGTATGATCAGCCACGTGATCAGTGCATGGTCAGACACGTGAACAGTGCATGATCAGCCACGTGATCAGTGCATGATATCCAAGTGATCAGTGCATGATCATCACGTGATCAGTGTATGATCAGCCACGTGAACAGTGCATGCTCAGTCACGTGATCTGGGCCTGCTGAGCTGCGTGATTACTGTCTGCTCATCTGCTTGACAATTGCCAGCTGAGCTGCACGATTCCTGCCTGTCATCTGCTTGACAATTGCCAGCTGTGCTGCGAATTCCTGCCTGCTCAGCTGCTTGATTATTGCCAGCTGAGCAGCATGATTCCTCACACCTGAGTTCCATGATTATTGCCTGCTGACTGTTTGATTCGTGCCTACTCAGCTCTTTGTTTATTGCCTCCAGAGGCACATGATCAGTGTATGATAGCAAACATGATCAGCGCATGATCAGTCACATGATCAGCGCCATTAAGTCACGTGATCACTACATGATAGTCATGTGATCAGTCCATGCTCAGTCACGGTATCAGTGCATGATCAGCCACGTGATCAGTGCATGATCTGTCACAAGATTAGTGTATGATCATCCACGTGATCAGTGCACGGGCAGTCATGTGATCAGTGCATGATATAGACGTGAACAGTGCATGATCAGTCTCGTGATCAGTGCATGATAGCCACGTGATCAGTGCATGATCAGTCACGTGATGGGTGTATGATCATTCACGTGACCAGTACATGGTAGCCACATGATCATTGCATGATCAGCCACGTGAGTAGTGCATGATAGCCACGTGATCAGTGCATGATCAGTCACGTGATCAGTGCATGATCAGTCACGTGACCAGTACATGGTAGCTGCGTGATCATGGCATGATCAGCCACGTGAGCAGTGCATGATAGCCACGTGATCAGTGCATGATCAGTCACGTGATCAGTGCATGATCAGTCACGTGATCAGTGCATGATCAGTTACGTGATCAGTGCATGATCAGCCACGTGATCAGTGCATGATAGCCACGTGATCAGTGCATGATCAGTTACGTGATCAGTGCATGATCAGCCACGTGATCAGTGCATGATAGCCACGTGATCAGTGCATGATCAGCCACGTGATCAGTGCATGATCAGCCACGCGATCAGTGCATGATCAGTCACGTGATCAGTGCATGATCAGCCACGTGATCAGTGCATGATCAGCCACGTGATCAGTGCATGATCAGCCACGTGATCAGTGCATGATCAGCCACGTGATCAGTGCATGATCAGTCACGTGATCAGTGCATGATCAGCCACGTGATCAGTGCATGATAGCCACGCGATCAGTGCATGATCAGCCACGTGATCAGTGCATGATCAGTCACGTGATCAGTGCATGATCAGCCACGTGATCAGTGCATGATCAGCCACGCGATCAGTGCATGATCAGCCACGTGATCAGTGCATGATCAGCCACGTGATCAGTGCATGATAGCTACGTGATCAGTGCATGATCAGCCACGTGATCAGTGCATGATAGCCACGTGATCAGTGCATGATCAGCCACGTGATCAGTGCATGATATCCACGTGATCAGTGCATGACAGCCACGTGATCAGTGCATGATAGCCACGTGATCAGTGCATGATCAGTCACGTGATCATGTGTGATCAGCCACGTGATCAGTGCATGATGAGCCACGTGATCAGTGCATGATCAATTACGTGATCAGTGCATGATCAGTCACGTGATCAGTGCATGGTTGCTACGTGATCAGTGCATGATCAGCCACGTGATCAGTGCATGATAGCCACGTGATCAGTGCATGATCAGTCACGTGATCAGTGCATGATCAGTCACGTGATCAGTGCATGATCATTTACGTGATCAGTGCATGATCAGTCACGTGACAGTATATGGTTGCTACGTGATCATTCCATGACAGCCACGTGAGCAGTGCATGATAGCCACGTGATGTGTGCATGAGTTACGTGAGCAGTGAATGATCAGCCACGTGATCAGTGCATGAGTGCCACGTGATCAGTGCATGATAGTCACGTGACAGTGTATGATCAGCCACGTGATCAGTGCATGATCAGCCACGTGATCAGTGCATGATAGCCACGTGATCAGTGCATGATCAGTCACGTGATCAGTGCATGATCAGCCACGTGATCAGTGCATGATCAGACACGTGATCAGTGCATGATCAGTCACGTGATCAGTGCATGATCAGCCACGTGATCAGTGCATGATCAGGCACGTGATCAGTGTATGATCAGCCACGTGATCAGTGCATGATAGCCACGTGATCAGTGCATGATCAGTCACGTGATCAGTGCATGATCAGTTACGTGATCAGTGCATGATCAGCCACGTGATCAGTGCATGATCAGCCACGTGATCAGTGCATGATCAATTACGTGATCAGTGCATGATCAGTCACGTGACCAGTGCATGGTAGCTACGTGATCAGTGCATGATCAGCCACGTGATCAGTGCATGATAGCCACGTGATCAGTGCATGATCAGCCACGTGATCAGTGCATGATAGCCACGTGATCAGTGCATGACAGCCACGTGATCAGTGCATGATAGCCACGTGATCAGTGCATGATCAGTCACGTGATCATGTGTGATCAGCCACGTGATCAGTGCATGATCAGCCACGTGATCAGTGCATGATCAGTTACGTGATCAGTGCATGATCAGTCACGTGACCAGTACATGGTTGCTACGTGATCATTGCATGATCAGCCACGTGAGCAGTGCATGATAGCCACGTGATCAGTGCATGATCAGTCACGTGATCAGTGCATGATCAGTCACGTGAACAGTGCATGATCATTTACGTGATCAGTGCATGATCAGTCACGTGATCAGTATATGGTTGCTACGTGATCATTGCATGACAGCCACGTGAGCAGTGCATGATAGCCACGTGATGTGTGCATGAGTTACGTGAGCAGTATGATCAGCCACGTGATCAGTGCATGAGTGCCACGTGATCAGTGCATGATATGTCACGTGACAGTGTGTGATCAGCCACGTGATCAGTGCATGATCAGCCACGTGATCAGTGCATGATAGCCACGTGATCAGTGCATGATCAGTTACGTGATCAGTGCATGATCAGCCACGTGATCAGTGCATGATCAGACACGTGATCAGTGCATGATCAGCCACGTGATCAGTGCATGATCAGCCACGCGATCAGTGCATGATCAGGCACGTGATCAGTGTATGATCAGCCACGTGATCAGTGCATGATAGCCACGTGATCAGTGCATGATCAGTCACGTGATCAGTGCATGATCAGTTATGTGATCAGTGCATGATCAGCCACGTGATCAGTGCATGATCAGCCACATGATCAGTGCATGATCAATTACGTGATCAGTGCATGATCAGTCACGTGATCAGTGCATGATAGCTACGTGATCATTGCATGATCAGCCACATGATCAGTGCATGATAGCCACGTGATCAGTGCATGATCAGCCACGTGATCAGTGCATGATATCCACGTGATCAGTGCATGACAGCCACGTGATCAGTGCATGATAGCCACGTGATCAGTGCATGATCAGTCACGTGATACATGTGTGATCAGCCACGTGATCAGTGCATGATGAGCCACGTGATCAGTGCATGATCAATTACGTGATCAGTGCATGATCAGTCACGTGACCAGTGCATGGTTGCTACGTGATCGTGCATGATCAGCCACGTGATCAGTGCATGATAGCCACGTGATCAGTGCATGATCAGTCACGTGATCAGTGCATGATCAGTCACGTGAACAGTGCATGATCATTTACGTGATCAGTGCATGATCAGTCACGTGACCAGTATATGGTTGCTACGTGATCATTGCATGACAGCCACGTGAGCAGTGCATGATAGCCACGTGATGTGTGCATGAGTTACGTGAGCAGAGTATGATCAGCCACGTGATCAGTGCATGAGTGCCACGTGATCAGTGCATGATAGTCACGTGACAGTGCATGATCAGCCACGTGATCAGTGCATGATCAGCCACGTGATCAGTGCATGATAGCCACGTGATCAGTGCATGATCAGCCACGTGATCAGTGCATGATCAGCCACGTGATCAGTGCATGATCAGACACGTGATCAGTGCATGATCAGTCACGTGATCAGTGCATGATCAGCCACGTGATCAGTGCATGATCAGTCACGTGATCAGTGTATGATCAGCCACGTGATCAGTGCATGATAGCCACGTGATCAGTGCATGATCAGTCACGTGATCAGTGCATGATCAGTCACGTGATCAGTGCATGATCAGCCACGTGATCAGTGCATGATCAGCCACGTGATCAGTGCATGATCAATTACGTGATCAGTGCATGATCAGTCACGTGACCAGTACATGATAGCCACGTGATCAGTGCATGATCAGCCACGTGATCAGTGCATGATAGCCACGTGATCAGTGCATGATCAGCCACGTGATCAGTGCATGATATCCACGTGATCAGTGCATGACAGCCACGTGATCAGTGCATGATAGCCACGTGATCAGTGCATGATCAGTCACGTGATACATGTGTGATCAGCCACGTGATCAGTGCATGATGAGCCACGTGATCAGTGCATGATCAATTACGTGATCAGTGCATGATCAGTCACGTGACCAGTACATGGTTGCTACGTGATCGTGCATGATCAGCCACGTGAGCAGTGCATGATAGCCACGTGATCAGTGCATGATCAGTCACGTGATCAGTACATGATCAGTCACGTGAACAGTGCATGATCATTTACGTGATCAGTGCATGATCAGTCACGTGACCAGTATATGGTTGCTACGTGATCATTCCATGACAGCCACGTGAGCAGTGCATGATAGCCACGTGATGTGTGCATGAGTTACGTGAGCAGAGTATGATCAGCCACGTGATCAGTGCATGAGTGCCACGTGATCAGTGCATGATATGTCACGTGACAGTGTGTGATCAGCCACGTGATCAGTGCATGTTCAGCCACGTGATCAGTGCATGATAGCCACGTGATCAGTGCATGATCAGTCACGTGATCAGTGCATGATCAGCCACGTGATCAGTGCATGATCAGACACGTGATCAGTGCATGATCAGCCACGTGATCAGTGCATGATCAGCCACGTGATCAGTGCATGATCAGCACGTGATCAGTGTATGATCAGCCACGTGATCAGTGCATGATCAGCCACGTGATCAGTGCATGATCAGTCACGTGATCAGTGCATGATCAGTCACGTGATCAGTGCATGATCAGCCACGTGATCAGTGCATGATCAGCCACATGATCAGTGCATGATCAATTACGTGATCAGTGCATGATCAGTCACGTGATCAGTGCATGATAGCTACGTGATCATTGCATGATCAGCCACGTGATCAGTGCATGATAGCCACGTGATCAGTGCATGATCAGCCACGTGATCAGTGCATGATATCCACGTGATCAGTGCATGACAGTCACGTGATCAGTGCATGATAGCCACGTGATCAGTGCATGATCAGTCACGTGATACATGTGTGATCAGCCACGTGATCAGTGCATGATGAGCCACGTGATCAGTGCATGATCAATTACGTGATCAGTGCATGATCAGTCACGTGATCAGTACATGGTTGCTACGTGATCGTGCATGATCAGCCACGTGATCAGTGCATGATAGCCACGTGATCAGTGCATGATCAGTCACGTGATCAGTGCATGATCAGTCACGTGATCAGTGCATGATCATTTACGTGATCAGTGCATGATCAGTCACGTGACCAGTATATGGTTGCTACGTGATCATTGCATGACAGCCACGTGATCAGTGCATGATAGCCACGTGATGTGTGCATGAGTTACGTGATCAGTGTATGATCAGCCACGTGATCAGTGCATGAGTGCCACGTGATCAGTGCATGATAGTCACGTGACAGTGTGTGATCAGCCACGTGATCAGTGCATGATCAGCCACGTGATCAGTGCATGATAGCCACGTGATCAGTGCATGATCAGTCACGTGATCAGTGCATGATCAGCCACGTGATCAGTGCATGATCAGACACGTGATCAGTGCATGATCAGCCACGTGATCAGTGCATGATCAGCCACGTGATCAGTGCATGATCAGGCACGTGATCAGTGTATGATCAGCCACGTGATCAGTGCATGATAGCCACGTGATCAGTGCATGATCAGTCACGTGATCAGTGCATGATCAGTCACGTGATCAGTGCATGATCAGCCACGTGATCAGTGCATGATCAGCCACATGATCAGTGCATGATCAATTACGTGATCAGTGCATGATCAGTCACGTGATCAGTGCATGATAGCTACGTGATCATTGCATGATCAGCCACGTGATCAGTGCATGATAGCCACGTGATCAGTGCATGATCAGCCACGTGATCAGTGCATGATATCCACGTGATCAGTGCATGACAGCCACGTGATCAGTGCATGAGAGCCACGTGATCAGTGCATGATCAGTCACGTGATACATGTGTGATCAGCCACGTGATCAGTGCATGATGAGCCACGTGATCAGTGCATGATCAATTACGTGATCAGTGCATGATCAGTCACGTGACCAGTACATGGTTGCTACGTGATCGTGCATGATCAGCCACGTGAGCAGTGCATGATAGCCACGTGATCAGTGCATGATCAGTCACGTGATCAGTGCATGATCAGTCACGTGAACAGTGCATGATCATTTACGTGATCAGTGCATGATCAGTCACGTGACCAGTATATGGTTGCTACGTGATCATTCCATGACAGCCACGTGAGCAGTGCATGATAGCCACGTGATGTGTGCATGAGTTACGTGAGCAGAGTATGATCAGCCACGTGATCAGTGCATGAGTGCCACGTGATCAGTGCATGATAGTCACGTGACAGTGTGTGATCAGCCACGTGATCAGTGCATGATCAGCCACGTGATCAGTGCATGATAGCCACGTGATCAGTGCATGATCAGTCACGTGATCAGTGCATGATCAGCCACGTGATCAGTGCATGATCAGACACGTGATCAGTGCATGATCAGCCACGTGATCAGTGCATGATCAGCCACGTGATCAGTGCATGATCAGTCACGTGATCAGTGCATGATCAGCCACGTGATCAGTGCATGATAGCCACGTGATCAGTGCATGATCAGTCACGTGATCAGTGCATGATCAGTCACGTGATCAGTGCATGATCAGCCACGTGATCAGTGCATGATCAGCCACGTGATCAGTGCATGATCAATTACGTGATCAGTGCATGATCAGTCACGTGATCAGTACATGGTAGCCACGTGATCATTGCATGATCAGCCACGTGATCAGTGCATGATAGCCACGTGATCAGTGCATGATCAGCCACGTGATCAGTGCATGATATCCACGTGATCAGTGCATGACAGCCACGTGATCAGTGCATGATAGCCACGTGATCAGTGCATGATCAGTCACGTGATCATGTGTGATCAGCCACGTGATCAGTGCATGATGAGCCACGTGATCAGTGCATGATCAATTACGTGATCAGTGCATGATCAGTCACGTGACCAGTACATGGTTGCTACGTGATCGTGCATGATCAGCCACGTGAGCAGTGCATGATAGCCACGTGATCAGTGCATGATCAGTCACGTGATCAGTGCATGATCAGTCACGTGAACAGTGCATGATCATTTACGTGATCAGTGCATGATCAGTCACGTGACCAGTATATGGTTGCTACGTGATCATTCCATGACAGCCACGTGAGCAGTGCATGATAGCCACGTGATGTGTGCATGAGTTACGTGATCAGAGTATGATCAGCCACGTGATCAGTGCATGAGTGCCACGTGATCAGTGCATGATAGTCACGTGACAGTGTGTGATCAGCCACGTGATCAGTGCATGATCAGCCACGTGATCAGTGCATGATAGCCACGTGATCAGTGCATGATCAGTCACGTGATCAGTGCATGATCAGCCACGTGATCAGTGCATGATCAGACACGTGATCAGTGCATGATCAGCCACGTGATCAGTGCATGATCAGCCACGTGATCAGTGCATGATCAGCACGTGATCAGTGCATGATCAGCCACGTGATCAGTGCATGATCAGCCACGTGATCAGTGCATGATCAGTCACGTGATCAGTGCATGATCAGTTATGTGATCAGTGCATGATCAGCCACGTGATCAGTGCATGATCAGCCACGTGATCAGTGCATGATCAATTACGTGATCAGTGCATGATCAGTCACGTGATCAGTGCATGATAGCTACGTGATCATTGCATGATCAGCCACGTGATCAGTGCATGATAGCCACGTGATCAGTGCATGATCAGCCACGTGATCAGTGCATGATATCCACGTGATCAGTGCATGACAGCCACGTGATCAGTGCATGAGAGCCACGTGATCAGTGCATGATCAGTCACGTGATCATGTGTGATCAGCCACGTGATCAGTGCATGATGAGCCACGTGATCAGTGCATGATCATTACGTGATCAGTGCATGATCAGTCACGTGACCAGTACATGGTTGCTACGTGATCGTGCATGATCAGCCACGTGAGCAGTGCATGATAGCCACGTGATCAGTGCATGATCAGTCACGTGATCAGTGCATGATCAGTCACGTGAACAGTGCATGATCATTTACGTGATCAGTGCATGATCAGTCACGTGACCAGTATATGGTTGCTACGTGATCATTCCATGACAGCCACGTGAGCAGTGCATGATAGCCACGTGATGTGTGCATGAGTTACGTGATCAGAGTATGATCAGCCACGTGATCAGTGCATGAGTGCCACGTGATCAGTGCATGATATGTCACGTGACAGTGTGTGATCAGCCACGTGATCAGTGCATGATCAGCCACGTGATCAGTGCATGATAGCCACGTGATCAGTGCATGATCAGTCACGTGATCAGTGCATGATCAGTCACGTGATCAGTGCATGATCAGACACGTGATCAGTGCATGATCAGCCACGTGATCAGTGCATGATCAGCCACGTGATCAGTGCATGATCAGTCACGTGATCAGTGCATGATCAGCCACGTGATCAGTGCATGATAGCCACGTGATCAGTGCATGATCAGTCACGTGATCAGTGCATGATCAGTCACGTGATCAGTGCATGATCAGCCACGTGATCAGTGCATGATCAGCCACGTGATCAGTGCATGATCAATTACGTGATCAGTGCATGATCAGTCACGTGACCAGTGCATGATAGCTACGTGATCATTGCATGATCAGCCACGTGATCAGTGCATGATAGCCACGTGATCAGTGCATGATCAGCCACGTGATCAGTGCATGATAGCCACGTGATCAGTGCATGACAGCCACGTGATCAGTGCATGATAGCCACGTGATCAGTGCATGATCAGTCACGTGATCATGTGTGATCAGCCACGTGATCAGTGCATGATCAGCCACGTGATCAGTGCATGATCAATTACGTGATCAGTGCATGATCAGTCACGTGATCAGTGCATGGTTGCTACGTGATCAGTGCATGATCAGCCACGTGATCAGTGCATGATAGCCACGTGATCAGTGCATGATCAGTCACGTGATCAGTGCATGATCAGTCACGTGATCAGTGCATGATCATTTACGTGATCAGTGCATGATCAGTCACGTGACCAGTATATGGTTGCTACGTGATCATTGCATGACAGCCACGTGAGCAGTGCATGATAGCCACGTGATCAGTGCATGAGTTACGTGATCAGTGCATGATCAGCCACGTGATCAGTGCATGAGTGCCACGTGATCAGTGCATGATAGTCACGTGATCAGTGCATGATCAGCCACGTGATCAGTGCATGATCAGCCACGTGATCAGTGCATGATAGCCACGTGATCAGTGCATGATCAGTCACGTGATCAGTGCATGATCAGTCACGTGATCAGTGCATGATCAGACACGTGATCAGTGCATGATCAGTCACGTGATCAGTGCATGATCAGCCACGTGATCAGTGCATGATCAGTCACGTGATCAGTGCATGATCAGCCACGTGATCAGTGCATGATAGCCACGTGATCAGTGCATGATCAGTCACGTGATCAGTGCATGATCAGTTACGTGATCAGTGCATGATCAGCCACGTGATCAGTGCATGATCAGCCACGTGATCAGTGCATGATCAATTACGTGATCAGTGCATGATCAGTCACGTGATCAGTGCATGATAGCCACGTGATCAGTGCATGATCAGCCACGTGATCAGTGCATGATAGCCACGTGATCAGTGCATGATCAGCCACGTGATCAGTGCATGATAGCCACGTGATCAGTGCATGACAGCCACGTGATCAGTGCATGATCAGCCACGTGATCAGTGCATGATCAGCCACGTGATCAGTGCATGATGAGCCACGTGATCAGTGCAGGATCAATTACGTGATCAGTGCATGATCAGTCACGTGACCAGTACATGGTTGCTACGTGATCGTTGCATGATCAGCCACGTGAGCAGAGCATGATAGCCACGTGGTCAGTGCATGATCAGTCACGTGATCAGTACATGATCAGTCACGTGAACAGTGCATGATCATTTACGTGATCTTTGCATGATCAGTCACGTGACCAGTATATGGTTGCTACGTGATCATTCCATGACGAGCCACGTGAGCAGTGCATGATAGCCACGTGATGTGTGCATGAGTTACGTGAGCAGAGTATGATCAGCCACGTGATCAGTGCATGAGTGCCACGTGATCAGTGCATGATATGTCACGTGACAGGTGTGTGATCAGCCACGTGAACAGTGCATGTTCAGCCACGTGATCAGTGCATGATAGCCACGTGATCAGTGCATGATCAGTTACGTGAGCAGTGTATGATCAGCCACGTGATCAGTGCATGGTCAGACACGTGAACAGTGTATGATCAGCCACGTGATCAGTGCATGATATCCAAGTGATCAGTGCATGATCATCACGTGATCAGTGTATGATCAGCCACGTGAACAGTGCATGCTCAGTCACGTGATCTGGGCCTGCTGAGCTGCGTGATTACTGTCTGCTCATCTGCTTGACAATTGCCAGCTGAGCTGCACGATTCCTGCCTGTCATCTGCTTGACAATTGCCAGCTGTGCTGCGTAATTCCTGCCTGCTCAGCTGCTTGATTATTGCCAGCTGAGCAGCATGATTCCTCACACCTGAGTTCCATGATTATTGCCTGCTGACTGTTTGATTCGTGCCTACTCAGCTCTTTGTTTATTGCCTCCAGAGGCACATGATCAGTGTATGATAGCAAACATGATCAGCGCATGATCAGTCACATGATCAGCGCCATTAAGTCACGTGATCACTACATGATAGTCATGTGATCAGTCCATGCTCAGTCACGGTATCAGTGCATGATCAGCCACGTGATCAGTGCATGATCTGTCACAAGATTAGTGTATGATCATCCGGGTGATCAGTGCATGGGCAGTCATGTGATCCGTGCATGATAGCCACGTGATCAGTGCATGATCAGTCACCTGATGGGTGTATGATCATTCACGTGACCTGTACATGGTAGCTACATGATCATTGCATGATCAGCCACGTGAGTAGTTCATGATAGCCACGTGATCACTGCATGATCAGTCACGTGATCAGTGCATGATCAGTCATGTGACCAGTACATGGTAGCTGCGTGATCATGGCATGATCAGCCACGTGAGCAGTGCATGATAGCCACGTGATCAGTGCATGATCAGTCACGTGATCAGTGCATGATCAGTCACGTGATCAGTGCATGGTAGCCACGTGATCAGTGCATGATCAGCCACGTGATCAGTGCATGATAGCCACGTGATCAGTGCATGATCAGTCACGTGATCAGTGCATGATCAGTCACGTGATCAGTGCATGATAGCTGCGTGATCATGCATGATCAGCCACGTGATCAGTGCATGATAGCCACGTGATCAGTGCATGATCAGTCACGTGATCAGTGCATGATCAGTCACGTGATCAGTGCATGATCAGCCACGTGATCAGTGCATGATCAGTCACGTGATCAGTGCATGATCAGCCACGTGATCAGTGCATGATCAGTCACGTGATCAGTGCATGATCAGCCACGTGATCAGTGCATGATAGCCACGTGATCAGTGCATGATCAGTCACGTGATCAGTGCATGATCAGTCACGTGATCAGTGCATGATCAGCCACGTGATCAGTGCATGATCAGCCACGTGATCAGTGCATGATCAATTACGTGATCAGTGCATGATCAGTCACGTGATCAGTGCATGATAGCCACGTGATCAGTGCATGATCAGCCACGTGATCAGTGCATGATAGCCACGTGATCAGTGCATGATCAGCCACGTGATCAGTGCATGATATCCACGTGATCAGTGCATGACAGCCACGTGATCAGTGCATGAGAGCCACGTGATCAGTGCATGATCAGTCACGTGATACATGTGTGATCAGCCACGTGATCAGTGCATGATGAGCCACGTGATCAGTGCAGGATCAATTACGTGATCAGTGCATGATCAGTCACGTGACCAGTACATGGTTGCTACGTGATCGTTGCATGATCAGCCACGTGAGCAGAGCATGATAGCCACGTGGTCAGTGCATGATCAGTCACGTGATCAGTACATGATCAGTCACGTGAACAGTGCATGATCATTTACGTGATCTTTGCATGATCAGTCACGTTACCAGTATATGGTTGCTACGTGATCATTCCATGACGAGCCACGTGAGCAGTGCATGATAGCCACGTGATGTGTGCATGAGTTACGTGAGCAGAGTATGATCAGCCACGTGATCAGTGCATGAGTGCCACGTGATCAGTGCATGATATGTCACGTGACAGGTGTGTGATCAGCCACGTGAACAGTGCATGTTCAGCCACGTGATCAGTGCATGATAGCCACGTGATCAGTGCATGATCAGTTACGTGAGCAGTGTATGATCAGCCACGTGATCAGTGCATGGTCAGACACGTGAACAGTGTATGATCAGCCACGTGATCAGTGCATGATATCCAAGTGATCAGTGCATGATCATCACGTGATCAGTGTATGATCAGCCACGTGAACAGTGCATGCTCAGTCACGTGATCTGGGCCTGCTGAGCTGCGTGATTACTGTCTGCTCATCTGCTTGACAATTGCCAGCTGAGCTGCACGATTCCTGCCTGTCATCTGCTTGACAATTGCCAGCTGTGCTGCATAATTCCTGCCTGCTCAGCTGCTTGATTATTGCCAGCTGAGCAGCATGATTCCTCACACCTGAGTTCCATGATTATTGCCTGCTGACTGTTTGATTCGTGCCTACTCAGCTCTTTGTTTATTGCCTCCAGAGGCACATGATCAGTGTATGATAGCAAACATGATCAGCGCATGATCAGTCACATGATCAGCGCCATTAAGTCACGTGATCACTACATGATAGTCATGTGATCAGTCCATGCTCAGTCACGGTATCAGTGCATGATCAGCCACGTGATCAGTGCATGATCTGTCACAAGATTAGTGTATGATCATCCACGTGATCAGTGCACGGGCAGTCATGTGATCAGTGCATGATATAGACGTGAACAGTGCATGATCAGTCTCGTGATCAGTGCATGATAGCCACGTGATCAGTGCATGATCAGTCACCTGATGGGTGTATGATCATTCACGTGACCTGTACATGGTAGCTACATGATCATTGCATGATCAGCCACGTGAGTAGTTCATGATAGCCACGTGATCACTGCATGATCAGTCACGTGATCAGTGCATGATCAGTCATGTGACCAGTACATGGTAGCTGCGTGATTATGGCATGATCAGCCACGTGAGCAGTGCATGATAGCCACGTGATCAGTGCATGATCAGTCACGTGATCAGTGCATGATCAGTCACGTGATCAGTGCATGATAGCCACGTGATCAGTGCATGATCAGCCACGTGATCAGTGCATGATAGCCACGTGATCAGTGCATGATCAGTCACGTGATCAGTGCATGATCAGTCACGTGATCAGTGCATGATAGCTGCGTGATCATGCATGATCAGCCACGTGATCAGTGCATGATAGCCACGTGATCAGTGCATGATCAGTCACGTGATCAGTGCATGATCAGTCACGTGATCAGTGCATGATCAGCCACGTGATCAGTGCATGATCAGTCACGTGATCAGTGCATGATCAGCCACGTGATCAGTGCATGATCAGCCACGTGATCAGTGCATGATCAGCCACGTGATCAGTGCATGATAGCCACGTGATCAGTGCATGATCAGTCACGTGATCAGTGCATGATCAGTCACGTGATCAGTGCATGATCAGCCACGTGATCAGTGCATGATCAGCCACGTGATCAGTGCATGATCAGCCACGTGATCAGTGCATGATCAGTCACGTGATCAGTGCATGGTAGCCACGTGATCAGTGCATGATCAGCCACGTGATCAGTGCATGATAGCCACGTGATCAGTGCATGATCAGCCACGTGATCAGTGCATGATATCCACGTGATCAGTGCATGACAGCCACGTGATCAGTGCATGAGAGCCACGGGATCAGTGCATGATCAGTCACGTGATACATGTGTGATCAGCCACGTGATCAGTGCATGATGAGCCACGTGATCAGTGCAGGATCAATTACGTGATCAGTGCATGATCAGTCACGTGACCAGTACATGGTTGCTACGTGATCGTTGCATGATCAGCCACGTGAGCAGAGCATGATAGCCACGTGGTCAGTGCATGATCAGTCACGTGATCAGTACATGATCAGTCACGTGAACAGTGCATGATCATTTACGTGATCTTTGCATGATCAGTCACGTGACCAGTATATGGTTGCTACGTGATCATTCCATGACGAGCCACGTGAGCAGTGCATGATAGCCACGTGATGTGTGCATGAGTTACGTGAGCAGAGTATGATCAGCCACGTGATCAGTGCATGAGTGCCACGTGATCAGTGCATGATATGTCACGTGACAGGTGTGTGATCAGCCACGTGAACAGTGCATGTTCAGCCACGTGATCAGTGCATGATAGCCACGTGATCAGTGCATGATCAGTTACGTGAGCAGTGTATGATCAGCCACGTGATCAGTGCATGGTCAGACACGTGAACAGTGTATGATCAGCCACGTGATCAGTGCATGATATCCAAGTGATCAGTGCATGATCATCACGTGATCAGTGTATGATCAGCCACGTGAACAGTGCATGCTCAGTCACGTGATCTGGGCCTGCTGAGCTGCGTGATTACTGTCTGCTCATCTGCTTGACAATTGCCAGCTGAGCTGCACGATTCCTGCCTGTCATCTGCTTGACAATTGCCAGCTGTGCTGCGTAATTCCTGCCTGCTCAGCTGCTTGATTATTGCCAGCTGAGCAGCATGATTCCTCACACCTGAGTTCCATGATTATTGCCTGCTGACTGTTTGATTCGTGCCTACTCAGCTCTTTGTTTATTGCCTCCAGAGGCACATGATCAGTGTATGATAGCAAACATGATCAGCGCATGATCAGTCACATGATCAGCGCCATTAAGTCACGTGATCACTACATGATAGTCATGTGATCAGTCCATGCTCAGTCACGGTATCAGTGCATGATCAGCCACGTGATCAGTGCATGATCTGTCACAAGATTAGTGTATGATCATCCACGTGATCAGTGCACGGGCAGTCATGTGATCAGTGCATGATATAGACGTGAACAGTGCATGATCAGTCTCGTGATCAGTGCATGATAGCCACGTGATCAGTGCATGATCAGTCACCTGATGGGTGTATGATCATTCACGTGACCTGTACATGGTAGCTACATGATCATTGCATGATCAGCCACGTGAGTAGTTCATGATAGCCACGTGATCACTGCATGATCAGTCACGTGATCAGTGCATGATCAGTCATGTGACCAGTACATGGTAGCTGCGTGATCATGGCATGATCAGCCACGTGAGCAGTGCATGATAGCCACGTGATCAGTGCATGATCAGACACGAGATCAGTGCATGATCAGTCACGTGATCAGTGCATGATCAGCCACGTGATCAGTGCATGACCAGGCACGTGATCAGTGTATGTCCAGCCAAGTGATCAGTGCATGATAGCCACGTGATCAGTGCATGATCAGTCACGTGATCAGTGCATGATCAGTTATGTGATCAGTGTATGATCAGCCACGTGATCAGTGCATGATCAGCCACATGATCAGTGCATGATCAATTACGTGATCAGTGCATGATCAGTCACGTGACCAGTACATGGTAGCTACGTGATCATTGCATGATCAGCCACGTGATCAGTGCATGATAGCCACGTGATCAGTGCATGATCAGCCACGTGATCAGTGCATGATATCCACGTGATCAGTGCATGACAGCCACGTGATCAGTGCATGAGAGCCACGTGATCAGTGCATGATCAGTCACGTGATACATGTGTGATCAGCCACGTGATCAGTGCATGATGAGCCACGTGATCAGTGCAGGATCAATTACGTGATCAGTGCATGATCAGTCACGTGACCAGTACATGGTTGCTACGTGATCGTTGCATGATCAGCCACGTGAGCAGAGCATGATAGCCACGTGGTCAGTGCATGATCAGTCACGTGATCAGTACATGATCAGTCACGTGAACAGTGCATGATCATTTACGTGATCTTTGCATGATCAGTCACGTTACCAGTATATGGTTGCTACGTGATCATTCCATGACGAGCCACGTGAGCAGTGCATGATAGCCACGTGATGTGTGCATGAGTTACGTGAGCAGAGTATGATCAGCCACGTGATCAGTGCATGAGTGCCACGTGATCAGTGCATGATATGTCACGTGACAGGTGTGTGATCAGCCACGTGAACAGTGCATGTTCAGCCACGTGATCAGTGCATGATAGCCACGTGATCAGTGCATGATCAGTTACGTGAGCAGTGTATGATCAGCCACGTGATCAGTGCATGGTCAGACACGTGAACAGTGTATGATCAGCCACGTGATCAGTGCATGATATCCAAGTGATCAGTGCATGATCATCACGTGATCAGTGTATGATCAGCCACGTGAACAGTGCATGCTCAGTCACGTGATCTGGGCCTGCTGAGCTGCGTGATTACTGTCTGCTCATCTGCTTGACAATTGCCAGCTGAGCTGCACGATTCCTGCCTGTCATCTGCTTGACAATTGCCAGCTGTGCTGCGTAATTCCTGCCTGCTCAGCTGCTTGATTATTGCCAGCTGAGCAGCATGATTCCTCACACCTGAGTTCCATGATTATTGCCTGCTGACTGTTTGATTCGTGCCTACTCAGCTCTTTGTTTATTGCCTCCAGAGGCACATGATCAGTGTATGATAGCAAACATGATCAGCGCATGATCAGTCACATGATCAGCGCCATTAAGTCACGTGATCACTACATGATAGTCATGTGATCAGTCCATGCTCAGTCACGGTATCAGTGCATGATCAGCCACGTGATCAGTGCATGATCTGTCACAAGATTAGTGTATGATCATCCACGTGATCAGTGCACGGGCAGTCATGTGATCAGTGCATGATATAGACGTGAACAGTGCATGATCAGTCTCGTGATCAGTGCATGATAGCCACGTGATCAGTGCATGATCAGTCACCTGATGGGTGTATGATCATTCACGTGACCTGTACATGGTAGCTACATGATCATTGCATGATCAGCCACGTGAGTAGTTCATGATAGCCACGTGATCACTGCATGATCAGTCACGTGATCAGTGCATGATCAGTCATGTGACCAGTACATGGTAGCTGCGTGATCATGGCATGATCAGCCACGTGAGCAGTGCATGATAGCCACGTGATCAGTGCATGATCAGACACGAGATCAGTGCATGATCAGTCACGTGATCAGTGCATGATCAGCCACGTGATCAGTGCATGACCAGGCACGTGATCAGTGTATGTCCAGCCAAGTGATCAGTGCATGATAGCCACGTGATCAGTGCATGATCAGTCACGTGATCAGTGCATGATCAGTTATGTGATCAGTGTATGATCAGCCACGTGATCAGTGCATGATCAGCCACATGATCAGTGCATGATCAATTACGTGATCAGTGCATGATCAGTCACGTGACCAGTACATGGTAGCTACGTGATCATTGCATGATCAGTCATGTGATACGTGTGTGATCAGCCACGTGATCAGGGCATGATATCCACGTGATCAGTGCATGACAGCCACGTGATCAGTGCATGAGAGCCACGTGATCAGTGCATGATCAGTCACGTGATACATGTGTGATCAGCCACGTGATCAGTGCATGATGAGCCACGTGATCAATGCAGGATCAATTACGTGATCAGTGCATGATCAGTCACGTGACCAGTACATGGTTGCTACGTGATCGTTGCATGATCAGCCACGTGAGCAGAGCATGATAGCCACGTGATCAGTGCATGATCAGTCACGTGATCAGTACATGATAGTCACGTGAACAGTGCATGATCATTTACGTGATCTTTGCATGATCAGTCACGTTACCAGTATATGGTTGCTACGTGATCATTCCATGACGAGCCACGTGAGCAGTGCATGATAGCCACGTGATGTGTGCATGAGTTACGTGAGCAGAGTATGATCAGCCACGTGATCAGTGCATGAGTGCCACGTGATCAGTGCATGATATGTCACGTGACAGGTGTGTGATCAGCCACGTGAACAGTGCATGTTCAGCCACGTGATCAGTGCATGATAGCCACGTGATCAGTGCATGATCGTTACGTGAGCAGTGTATGATCAGCCACGTGATCAGTGCATGGTCAGACACGTGAACAGTGTATGATCAGCCACGTGATCAGTGCATGATATCCAAGTGATCAGTGCATGATCATCACGTGATCAGTGTATGATCAGCCACGTGAACAGTGCATGCTCAGTCACGTGATCTGGGCCTGCTGAGCTGCGTGATTACTGTCTGCTCATCTGCTTGACAATTGCCAGCTGAGCTGCACGATTCCTGCCTGTCATCTGCTTGACAATTGCCAGCTGTGCTGCGTAATTCCTGCCTGCTCAGCTGCTTGATTATTGCCAGCTGAGCAGCATGATTCCTCACACCTGAGTTCCATGATTATTGCCTGCTGACTGTTTGATTCGTGCCTACTCAGCTCTTTGTTTATTGCCTCCAGAGGCACATGATCAGTGTATGATAGCAAACATGATCAGCGCATGATCAGTCACATGATCAGCGCCATTAAGTCACGTGATCACTACATGATAGTCATGTGATCAGTCCATGCTCAGTCACGGTATCAGTGCATGATCAGCCACGTGATCAGTGCATGATCTGTCACAAGATTAGTGTATGATCATCCACGTGATCAGTGCACGGGCAGTCATGTGATCAGTGCATGATATAGACGTGAACAGTGCATGATCAGTCTCGTGATCAGTGCATGATAGCCACGTGATCAGTGCATGATCAGTCACCTGATGGGTGTATGATCATTCACGTGACCTGTACATGGTAGCTACATGATCATTGCATGATCAGCCACGTGAGTAGTTCATGATAGCCACGTGATCACTGCATGATCAGTCACGTGATCAGTGCATGATCAGTCATGTGACCAGTACATGGTAGCTGCGTGATCATGGCATGATCAGCCACGTGAGCAGTGCATGATAGCCACGTGATCAGTGCATGATCAGACACGAGATCAGTGCATGATCAGTCACGTGATCAGTGCATGATCAGCCACGTGATCAGTGCATGACCAGGCACGTGATCAGTGTATGTCCAGCCAAGTGATCAGTGCATGATAGCCACGTGATCAGTGCATGATCAGTCACGTGATCAGTGCATGATCAGTTATGTGATCAGTGTATGATCAGCCACGTGATCAGTGCATGATCAGCCACATGATCAGTGCATGATCAATTACGTGATCAGTGCATGATCAGTCACGTGACCAGTACATGGTAGCTACGTGATCATTGCCTGATCAGCCACGTGATCAGTGCATGATAGCCACGTGATCAGTGCATGATAGCCACGTGATCAGTGCATGATCAGTCATGTGATACGTGTGTGATCAGCCACGTGATCAGTGCATGATATCCACGTGATCAGTGCATGACAGCCACGTGATCAGTGCATGAGAGCCACGGGATCAGTGCATGATCAGTCACGTGATACATGTGTGATCAGCCACGTGATCAGTGCATGATGAGCCACGTGATCAGTGCAGGATCAATTACGTGATCAGTGCATGATCAGTCACGTGACCAGTACATGGTTGCTACGTGATCGTTGCATGATCAGCCACGTGAGCAGAGCATGATAGCCACGTGGTCAGTGCATGATCAGTCACGTGATCAGTACATGATCAGTCACGTGAACAGTGCATGATCATTTACGTGATCTTTGCATGATCAGTCACGTTACCAGTATATGGTTGCTACGTGATCATTCCATGACGAGCCACGTGAGCAGTGCATGATAGCCACGTGATGTGTGCATGAGTTACGTGAGCAGAGTATGATCAGCCACGTGATCAGTGCATGAGTGCCACGTGATCAGTGCATGATATGTCACGTGACAGGTGTGTGATCAGCCACGTGAACAGTGCATGTTCAGCCACGTGATCAGTGCATGATAGCCACGTGATCAGTGCATGATCAGTTACGTGAGCAGTGTATGATCAGCCACGTGATCAGTGCATGGTCAGACACGTGAACAGTGTATGATCAGCCACGTGATCAGTGCATGATATCCAAGTGATCAGTGCATGATCATCACGTGATCAGTGTATGATCAGCCACGTGAACAGTGCATGCTCAGTCACGTGATCTGGGCCTGCTGAGCTGCGTGATTACTGTCTGCTCATCTGCTTGACAATTGCCAGCTGAGCTGCACGATTCCTGCCTGTCATCTGCTTGACAATTGCCAGCTGTGCTGCGTAATTCCTGCCTGCTCAGCTGCTTGATTATTGCCAGCTGAGCAGCATGATTCCTCACACCTGAGTTCCATGATTATTGCCTGCTGACTGTTTGATTCGTGCCTACTCAGCTCTTTGTTTATTGCCTCCAGAGGCACATGATCAGTGTATGATAGCAAACATGATCAGCGCATGATCAGTCACATGATCAGCGCCATTAAGTCACGTGATCACTACATGATAGTCATGTGATCAGTCCATGCTCAGTCACGGTATCAGTGCATGATCAGCCACGTGATCAGTGCATGATCTGTCACAAGATTAGTGTATGATCATCCACGTGATCAGTGCACGGGCAGTCATGTGATCAGTGCATGATATAGACGTGAACAGTGCATGATCAGTCTCGTGATCAGTGCATGATAGCCACGTGATCAGTGCATGATCAGTCACCTGATGGGTGTATGATCATTCACGTGACCTGTACATGGTAGCTACATGATCATTGCATGATCAGCCACGTGAGTAGTTCATGATAGCCACGTGATCACTGCATGATCAGTCACGTGATCAGTGCATGGTCAGTCATGTGACCAGTACATGGTAGCTGCTTGATCATGGCATGATCAGCCACGTGAGCAGTGCATGATAGCCACGTGATCAGTGCATGATCAGACACGTGATCAGTGCATGATCAGTCACGTGATCAGTGCATGATCAGCCACGTGATCAGTGCATGATCAGGCACGTGATCAGTGCATGTCAGCCACGTGATCAGTGCATGATAGCCACGTGATCAGTGCATGATCAGTCACGTGATCAGTGCATGATCAGTTACGTGATCAGTGCATGATCAGCCACGTGATCAGTGCATGATCAGTCATGTGATACGTGTGTGATCAGCCACGTGATCAGTGCATGATATCCACGTGATCAGTGCATGACAGCCACGTGATCAGTGCATGAGAGCCACGTGATCAGTGCATGATCAGTCACGTGATACATGTGTGATCAGCCACGTGATCAGTGCATGATGAGCCACGTGATCAGTGCAGGATCAATTACGTGATCAGTGCATGATCAGTCACGTGACCAGTACATGGTTGCTACGTGATCGTTGCATGATCAGCCACGTGAGCAGAGCATGATAGCCACGTGGTCAGTGCATGATCAGTCACGTGATCAGTACATGATCAGTCACGTGAACAGTGCATGATCATTTACGTGATCTTTGCATGATCAGTCACGTTACCAGTATATGGTTGCTACGTGATCATTCCATGACGAGCCACGTGAGCAGTGCATGATAGCCACGTGATGTGTGCATGAGTTACGTGAGCAGAGTATGATCAGCCACGTGATCAGTGCATGAGTGCCACGTGATCAGTGCATGATATGTCACGTGACAGGTGTGTGATCAGCCACGTGAACAGTGCATGTTCAGCCACGTGATCAGTGCATGATAGCCACGTGATCAGTGCATGATCAGTTACGTGAGCAGTGTATGATCAGCCACGTGATCAGTGCATGGTCAGACACGTGAACAGTGTATGATCAGCCACGTGATCAGTGCATGATATCCAAGTGATCAGTGCATGATCATCACGTGATCAGTGTATGATCAGCCACGTGAACAGTGCATGCTCAGTCACGTGATCTGGGCCTGCTGAGCTGCGTGATTACTGTCTGCTCATCTGCTTGACAATTGCCAGCTGAGCTGCACGATTCCTGCCTGTCATCTGCTTGACAATTGCCAGCTGTGCTGCGTAATTCCTGCCTGCTCAGCTGCTTGATTATTGCCAGCTGAGCAGCATGATTCCTCACACCTGAGTTCCATGATTATTGCCTGCTGACTGTTTGATTCGTGCCTACTCAGCTCTTTGTTTATTGCCTCCAGAGGCACATGATCAGTGTATGATAGCAAACATGATCAGCGCATGATCAGTCACATGATCAGCGCCATTAAGTCACGTGATCACTACATGATAGTCATGTGATCAGTCCATGCTCAGTCACGGTATCAGTGCATGATCAGCCACGTGATCAGTGCATGATCTGTCACAAGATTAGTGTATGATCATCCACGTGATCAGTGCACGGGCAGTCATGTGATCAGTGCATGATATAGACGTGAACAGTGCATGATCAGTCTCGTGATCAGTGCATGATAGCCACGTGATCAGTGCATGATCAGTCACCTGATGGGTGTATGATCATTCACGTGACCTGTACATGGTAGCTACATGATCATTGCATGATCAGCCACGTGAGTAGTTCATGATAGCCACGTGATCACTGCATGATCAGTCACGTGATCAGTGCATGATCAGTCATGTGACCAGTACATGGTAGCTGCGTGATCATGGCATGATCAGCCACGTGAGCAGTGCATGATAGCCACGTGATCAGTGCATGATCAGACACGTGATCAGTGCATGATCAGTCACGTGATCAGTGCATGATCAGCCACGTGATCAGTGCATGATAGCCACGTGATCAGTGCATGATCAGTCACGTGATCAGTGCATGATCAGTCACGTGATCAGTGCATGATCAGCCACGTGATCAGTGCATGATCAGCCACGTGATCAGTGCATGATCAATTACGTGATCAGTGCATGATCAGTCACGTGATCAGTACATGGTAGCTACGTGATCAGTGCATGATCAGCCACGTGATCAGTGCATGATAGCCACGTGATCAGTGCATGATAGCCACGTGATCAGTGCATGATCAGTCACGTGATCAGTGCATGATCAGTTACGTGATCAGTGCATGATCAGCCACGTGATCAGTGCATGATCAGCCACGTGATCAGTGCATGATCAATTACGTGATCAGTGCATGATCAGTCACGTGACCAGTACATGGTAGCTACGTGATCAGTGCATGATCAGCCACGTGATCAGTGCATGATAGCCACGTGATCAGTGCATGATAGCCACGTGATCAGTGCATGATCAGTCATGTGATACGTGTGTGATCAGCCACGTGATCAGTGCATGATATCCACGTGATCAGTGCATGACAGCCACGTGATCAGTGCATGAGAGCCACGTGATCAGTGCATGATCAGTCACGTGATACATGTGTGATCAGCCACGTGATCAGTGCATGATGAGCCACGTGATCAGTGCAGGATCAATTACGTGATCAGTGCATGATCAGTCACGTGACCAGTACATGGTTGCTACGTGATCGTTGCATGATCAGCCACGTGAGCAGTGCATGATAGCCACGTGATCAGTGCATGATCAGTCACGTGATCAGTACATGATCAGTCACGTGAACAGTGCATGATCATTTACGTGATCTTTGCATGATCAGTCACGTGACCAGTATATGGTTGCTACGTGATCATTCCATGACGAGCCACGTGAGCAGTGCATGATAGCCACGTGATGTGTGCATGAGTTACGTGAGCAGAGTATGATCAGCCACGTGATCAGTGCATGAGTGCCACGTGATCAGTGCATGATATGTCACGTGACAGGTGTGTGATCAGCCACGTGAACAGTGCATGTTCAGCCACGTGATCAGTGCATGATAGCCACGTGATCAGTGCATGATCAGTTACGTGAGCAGTGTATGATCAGCCACGTGATCAGTGCATGGTCAGACACGTGAACAGTGTATGATCAGCCACGTGATCAGTGCATGATATCCAAGTGATCAGTGCATGATCATCACGTGATCAGTGTATGATCAGCCACGTGAACAGTGCATGCTCAGTCACGTGATCTGGGCCTGCTGAGCTGCGTGATTACTGTCTGCTCATCTGCTTGACAATTGCCAGCTGAGCTGCACGATTCCTGCATGCTCAGCTGCTTGATTATTGCCAGCTGAGCAGCATGATTCCTCACACCTGTGTTCCATGATTATTGCCTGCTGACTGTTTGATTCGTGCCTACTCAGCTCTTTGTTTATTGCCTCCAGAGGCACATGATCAGTGTATGATAGCAAACATGATCAGCGCATGATCAGTCACATGATCAGCGCCATTAAGTCACGTGATCACTACATGATAGTCATGTGATCAGTCCATGCTCAGTCACGGTATCAGTGCATGATCAGCCACGTGATCAGTGCATGATCTGTCACAAGATTAGTGTATGATCATCCACGTGAACAGTGCATGGGCAGTCATGTGATCAGTGCATGATATAGACGTGATCAGTGCATGATCAGTCACGTGATCAGTGCATGATAGCCACGTGATCAGTGCATGATCAGTCACCTGATGGGTGTATGATCATTCACGTGACCTGTACATGGTAGCTACATGATCATTGCATGATCAGCCACGTGAGTAGTTCATGATAGCCACGTGATCACTGCATGATCAGTCACGTGATCAGTGCATGATCAGTCATGTGACCAGTACATGGTAGCTGCGTGATCATGGCATGATCAGCCACGTGATCAGTGCATGATGCCACGTGATCAGTGCATGATAGTCACGTGACAGTGTGTGATCAGCCACGTGATCAGTGCATGATCAGCCACGTGATCAGTGCATGATAGCCACGTGATCAGTGCATGATCAGTTACGTGAGCAGTGTATGATCAGCCACGTGATCAGTGCATGGTCAGACACGTGAACAGTGTATGATCAGCCACGTGATCAGTGCATGATATCCAAGTGATCAGTGCATGATCATCACGTGATCAGTGTATGATCAGCCACGTGAACAGTGCATGCTCAGTCACGTGATCTGGGCCTGCTGAGCTGCGTGATTACTGTCTGCTCATCTGCTTGACAATTGCCAGCTGAGCTGCACGATTCCTGCCTGTCATCTGCTTGACAATTGCCAGCTGTGCTGCGTAATTCCTGCCTGCTCAGCTGCTTGATTATTGCCAGCTGAGCAGCATGATTCCTCACACCTGAGTTCCATGATTATTGCCTGCTGACTGTTTGATTCGTGCCTACTCAGCTCTTTGTTTATTGCCTCCAGAGGCACATGATCAGTGTATGATAGCAAACATGATCAGCGCATGATCAGTCACATGATCAGCGCCATTAAGTCACGTGATCACTACATGATAGTCATGTGATCAGTCCATGCTCAGTCACGGTATCAGTGCATGATCAGCCACGTGATCAGTGCATGATCTGTCACATGATTAGTGTATGATCATCCACGTGATCAGTGCATGGGCAGTCATGTGATCAGTGCATGATATAGACGTGATCAGTGCATGATCAGTCACGTGATCAGTGCATGATAGCCACGTGATCAGTGCATGATCAGTCACCTGATGGGTGTATGATCATTCACGTGACCTGTACATGGTAGCTACATGATCATTGCATGATCAGCCACGTGATCAGTGCATGATCAGTCACGTGATCAGTGCATGATCAGTCATGTGACCAGTACATGGTAGCTGCGTGATCATGCATGATCAGCCACGTGAGCAGTGCATGATAGCCACGTGATCAGTGCATGATCAGCCACGTGATCAGTGCATGATCAGTCACGTGATCAGTGCATGATCAGTCACGTGATCAGTGCATGATCATTTACGTGATCAGTGCATGATCAGTCACGTGACCAGTATATGGTTGCTACGTGATCATTCCATGACAGCCACGTGAGCAGTGCATGATAGCCACGTGATGTGTGCATGAGTTACGTGAGCAGAGTATGATCAGCCACGTGATCAGTGCATGAGTGCCACGTGATCAGTGCATGATATGTCACGTGACAGGTGTGTGATCAGCCACGTGAACAGTGCATGTTCAGCCACGTGATCAGTGCATGATAGCCACGTGATCAGTGCATGATCAGTTACGTGAGCAGTGTATGATCAGCCACGTGATCAGTGCATGGTCAGACACGTGAACAGTGTATGATCAGCCACGTGATCAGTGCATGATATCCAAGTGATCAGTGCATGATCATCACGTGATCAGTGTATGATCAGCCACGTGAACAGTGCATGCTCAGTCACGTGATCTGGGCCTGCTGAGCTGCGTGATTACTGTCTGCTCATCTGCTTGACAATTGCCAGCTGAGCTGCACGATTCCTGCCTGTCATCTGCTTGACAATTGCCAGCTGTGCTGCGTAATTCCTGCCTGCTCAGCTGCTTGATTATTGCCAGCTGAGCAGCATGATTCCTCACACCTGAGTTCCATGATTATTGCCTGCTGACTGTTTGATTCGTGCCTACTCAGCTCTTTGTTTATTGCCTCCAGAGGCACATGATCAGTGTATGATAGCAAACATGATCAGCGCATGATCAGTCACATGATCAGCGCCATTAAGTCACGTGATCACTACATGATAGTCATGTGATCAGTCCATGCTCAGTCACGGTATCAGTGCATGATCAGCCACGTGATCAGTGCATGATCTGTCACAAGATTAGTGTATGATCATCCACGTGATCAGTGCATGGGCAGTCATGTGATCAGTGCATGATATAGACGTGAACAGTGCATGATCAGTCTCGTGATCAGTGCATGATAGCCACGTGATCAGTGCATGATCAGTCACCTGATGGGTGTATGATCATTCACGTGACCTGTACATGGTAGCTACATGATCATTGCATGATCAGCCACGTGAGTAGTGCATGATAGCCACGTGATCACTGCATGATCAGTCACGTGATCAGTGCATGATCAGTCATGTGACCAGTACATGGTAGCTGCGTGATCATGGCATGATCAGCCACGTGATCAGTGCATGATAGCCACGTGATCAGTGCATGATCAGTCACGTGATCAGTGCATGATCAGCCACGTGATCAGTGCATGATCAGCCACGTGATCAGTGCATGATAGCCACGTGATCAGTGCATGATCAGTCACGTGATCAGTGCATGATCAGTCACGTGATCAGTGCATGATCAGCCACGTGATCAGTGCATGATCAGCCACGTGATCAGTGCATGATCAATTACGTGATCAGTGCATGATCAGTCACGTGACCAGTACATGGTAGCTACGTGATCAGTGCATGATCAGCCACGTGATCAGTGCATGATAGCCACGTGATCAGTGCATGATAGCCACGTGATCAGTGCATGATCAGTCACGTGATCAGTGCATGATCAGTTACGTGATCAGTGCATGATCAGCCACGTGATCAGTGCATGATCAGCCACGTGATCAGTGCATGATCAATTACGTGATCAGTGCATGATCAGTCACGTGACCAGTACATGGTAGCTACGTGATCATTGCATGATCAGCCACGTGATCAGTGCATGATAGCCACGTGATCAGTGCATGATAGCCACGTGATCAGTGCATGATCAGTCATGTGATACGTGTGTGATCAGCCACGTGATCAGTGCATGATATCCACGTGATCAGTGCATGACAGCCACGTGATCAGTGCATGAGAGCCACGTGATCAGTGCATGATCAGTCACGTGATACATGTGTGATCAGCCACGTGATCAGTGCATGATGAGCCACGTGATCAGTGCAGGATCAATTACGTGATCAGTGCATGATCAGTCACGTGACCAGTACATGGTTGCTACGTGATCGTTGCATGATCAGCCACGTGAGCAGAGCATGATAGCCACGTGGTCAGTGCATGATCAGTCACGTGATCAGTACATGATCAGTCACGTGAACAGTGCATGATCATTTACGTGATCTTTGCATGATCAGTCACGTTACCAGTATATGGTTGCTACGTGATCATTCCATGACGAGCCACGTGAGCAGTGCATGATAGCCACGTGATGTGTGCATGAGTTACGTGAGCAGAGTATGATCAGCCACGTGATCAGTGCATGAGTGCCACGTGATCAGTGCATGATATGTCACGTGACAGGTGTGTGATCAGCCACGTGAACAGTGCATGTTCAGCCACGTGATCAGTGCATGATAGCCACGTGATCAGTGCATGATCAGTTACGTGAGCAGTGTATGATCAGCCACGTGATCAGTGCATGGTCAGACACGTGAACAGTGTATGATCAGCCACGTGATCAGTGCATGATATCCAAGTGATCAGTGCATGATCATCACGTGATCAGTGTATGATCAGCCACGTGAACAGTGCATGCTCAGTCACGTGATCTGGGCCTGCTGAGCTGCGTGATTACTGTCTGCTCATCTGCTTGACAATTGCCAGCTGAGCTGCACGATTCCTGCCTGCTCAGCTGCTTGATTATTGCCAGCTGAGCAGCATGATTCCTCACACCTGTGTTCCATGATTATTGCCTGCTGACTGTTTGATTCGTGCCTACTCAGCTCTTTGTTTATTGCCTCCAGAGGCACATGATCAGTGTATGATAGCAAACATGATCAGCGCATGATCAGTCACATGATCAGCGCCATTAAGTCACGTGATCACTACATGATAGTCATGTGATCAGTCCATGCTCAGTCACGGTATCAGTGCATGATCAGCCACGTGATCAGTGCATGATCTGTCACAAGATTAGTGTATGATCATCCACGTGATCAGTGCACGGGCAGTCATGTGATCAGTGCATGATATAGACGTGAACAGTGCATGATCAGTCTCGTGATCAGTGCATGATAGCCACGTGATCAGTGCATGATCAGTCACCTGATGGGTGTATGATCATTCACGTGACCTGTACATGGTAGCTACATGATCATTGCATGATCAGCCACGTGAGTAGTTCATGATAGCCACGTGATCACTGCATGATCAGTCACGTGATCAGTGCATGATCAGTCATGTGACCAGTACATGGTAGCTGCGTGATCATGGCATGATCAGCCACGTGATCAGTGCATGATGCCACGTGATCAGTGCATGATAGTCACGTGATCAGTGTGTGATCAGCCACGTGATCAGTGCATGATCAGCCACGTGATCAGTGCATGATAGCCACGTGATCAGTGCATGATCAGTTACGTGATCAGTGCATGATCAGCCACGTGATCAGTGCATGGTCAGACACGTGATCAGTGTATGATCAGCCACGTGATCAGTGCATGATATCCACGTGATCAGTGCATGATCATCACGTGATCAGTGTATGATCAGCCACGTGAACAGTGCATGCTCAGTCACGTGATCTGGGCCTGCTGAGCTGCGTGATTACTGTCTGCTCATCTGCTTGACAATTGCCAGCTGAGCTGCACGATTCCTGCCTGTCATCTGCTTGACAATTGCCAGCTGTGCTGCGTAATTCCTGCCTGCTCAGCTGCTTGATTATTGCCAGCTGAGCAGCATGATTCCTCACACCTGAGTTCCATGATTATTGCCTGCTGACTGTTTGATTCGTGCCTACTCAGCTCTTTGTTTATTGCCTCCAGAGGCACATGATCAGTGTATGATAGCAAACATGATCAGTGCATGATCAGTCACATGATCAGCGCCATTAAGTCACGTGATCACTACATGATAGTCATGTGATCAGTCCATGCTCAGTCACGGTATCAGTGCATGATCAGCCACGTGATCAGTGCATGATCTGTCACATGATCAGTGTATGATCATCCACGTGATCAGTGCATGGGCAGTCATGTGATCAGTGCATGATATAGACGTGATCAGTGCATGATCAGTCACGTGATCAGTGCATGATAGCCACGTGATCAGTGCATGATCAGTCACCTGATGGGTGTATGATCATTCACGTGACCAGTACATGGTAGCTACATGATCAGTGCATGATCAGCCACGTGATCAGTGCATGATCAGTCACGTGATCAGTGCATGATCAGTCACGTGACCAGTACATGGTAGCTGCGTGATCATGCATGATCAGCCACGTGATCAGTGCATGATAGCCACGTGATCAGTGCATGATCAGCCACGTGATCAGTGCATGATCAGTCACGTGATCAGTGCATGATCAGTCACGTGATCAGTGCATGATCATTTACGTGATCAGTGCATGATCAGTCACGTGACCAGTATATGGTTGCTACGTGATCATTCCATGACAGCCACGTGATCAGTGCATGATAGCCACGTGATGTGTGCATGAGTTACGTGAGCAGAGTATGATCAGCCACGTGATCAGTGCATGAGTGCCACGTGATCAGTGCATGATATGTCACGTGACAGGTGTGTGATCAGCCACGTGAACAGTGCATGTTCAGCCACGTGATCAGTGCATGATAGCCACGTGATCAGTGCATGATCAGTTACGTGAGCAGTGTATGATCAGCCACGTGATCAGTGCATGGTCAGACACGTGAACAGTGCATGATCAGCCACGTGATCAGTGTATGATCAGTGCATGATCATCACGTGATCAGTGTATGATCAGCCACGTGAACAGTGCATGCAGTCACGTGATCTGGGCCTGCTGAGCTGCGTGATTACTGTCTGCTCATCTGCTTGACAATTGCCAGCTGAGCTGCACGATTCCTGCCTGTCATCTGCTTGACAATTGCCAGCTGTGCTGCGTAATTCCTGCCTGCTCAGCTGCTTGATTATTGCCAGCTGAGCAGCATGATTCCTCACACCTGAGTTCCATGATTATTGCCTGCTGACTGTTTGATTCGTGCCTACTCAGCTCTTTGTTTATTGCCTCCAGAGGCACATGATCAGTGTATGATAGCAAACATGATCAGTGCATGATCAGTCACATGATCAGCGCCATTAAGTCACGTGATCACTACATGATAGTCATGTGATCAGTCCATGCTCAGTCACGGTATCAGTGCATGATCAGCCACGTGATCAGTGCATGATCTGTCACATGATTAGTGTATGATCATCCACGTGATCAGTGCATGGGCAGTCATGTGATCAGTGCATGATATAGACGTGATCAGTGCATGATCAGTCACGTGATCAGTGCATGATAGCCACGTGATCAGTGCATGATCAGTCACCTGATGGGTGTATGATCATTCACGTGACCTGTACATGGTAGCTACATGATCATTGCATGATCAGCCACGTGATCAGTGCATGATCAGTCACGTGATCAGTGCATGATCAGTCACGTGACCAGTACATGGTAGCTGCGTGATCATGCATGATCAGCCACGTGATCAGTGCATGATAGCCACGTGATCAGTGCATGATCAGCCACGTGATCAGTGCATGATCAGTCACGTGATCAGTGCATGATCAGTCACGTGATCAGTGCATGATCATTTACGTGATCAGTGCATGATCAGTCACGTGACCAGTATATGGTTGCTACGTGATCATTCCATGACGAGCCACGTGAGCAGTGCATGATAGCCACGTGATGTGTGCATGAGTTACGTGAGCAGAGTATGATCAGCCACGTGATCAGTGCATGAGTGCCACGTGATCAGTGCATGATATGTCACGTGACAGGTGTGTGATCAGCCACGTGAACAGTGCATGTTCAGCCACGTGATCAGTGCATGATAGCCACGTGATCAGTGCATGATCAGTTACGTGAGCAGTGTATGATCAGCCACGTGATCAGTGCATGGTCAGACACGTGAACAGTGTATGATCAGCCACGTGATCAGTGCATGATATCCAAGTGATCAGTGCATGATCATCACGTGATCAGTGTATGATCAGCCACGTGAACAGTGCATGCTCAGTCACGTGATCTGGGCCTGCTGAGCTGCGTGATTACTGTCTGCTCATCTGCTTGACAATTGCCAGCTGAGCTGCACGATTCCTGCCTGTCATCTGCTTGACAATTGCCAGCTGTGCTGCGTAATTCCTGCCTGCTCAGCTGCTTGATTATTGCCAGCTGAGCAGCATGATTCCTCACACCTGAGTTCCATGATTATTGCCTGCTGACTGTTTGATTCGTGCCTACTCAGCTCTTTGTTTATTGCCTCCAGAGGCACATGATCAGTGTATGATAGCAAACATGATCAGCGCATGATCAGTCACATGATCAGCGCCATTAAGTCACGTGATCACTACATGATAGTCATGTGATCAGTCCATGCTCAGTCACGGTATCAGTGCATGATCAGCCACGTGATCAGTGCATGATCTGTCACAAGATTAGTGTATGATCATCCACGTGATCAGTGCACGGGCAGTCATGTGATCAGTGCATGATATAGACGTGAACAGTGCATGATCAGGCTCGTGATCAGTGCATGATAGCCACGTGATCAGTGCATGATCAGTCACCTGATGGGTGTATGATCATTCACGTGACCAGTACATGGTAGCTACATGATCATTGCATGATCAGCCACGTGATCAGTGCATGATCAGTCACGTGATCAGTGCATGATCAGTCATGTGACCAGTACATGGTAGCTGCGTGATCATGGCATGATCAGCCACGTGAGCAGTGCATGGTAGCCACGTGATCAGTGCATGATCAGACACGAGATCAGTGCATGATCAGTCACGTGATCAGTGCATGATCAGCCACGTGATCAGTGCATGACCAGGCACGTGATCAGTGTATGTCCAGCCAAGTGATCAGTGCATGATAGCCACGTGATCAGTGCATGATCAGTCACGTGATCAGTGCATGATCAGTTATGTGATCAGTGTATGATCAGCCACGTGATCAGTGCATGATCAGCCACATGATCAGTGCATGATCAATTACGTGATCAGTGCATGATCAGTCACGTGACCAGTACATGGTAGCTACGTGATCATTGCCTGATCAGCCACGTGATCAGTGCATGATAGCCACGTGATCAGTGCATGATAGCCACGTGATCAGTGCATGATCAGTCATGTGATACGTGTGTGATCAGCCACGTGATCAGTGCATGATATCCACGTGATCAGTGCATGACAGCCACGTGATCAGTGCATGAGAGCCACGGATCAGTGCATGATCAGTCACGTGATACATGTGTGATCAGCCACGTGATCAGTGCATGATGAGCCACGTGATCAGTGCAGGATCAATTACGTGATCAGTGCATGATCAGTCACGTGACCAGTACATGGTTGCTACGTGATCGTTGCATGATCAGCCACGTGAGCAGAGCATGATAGCCACGTGATCAGTGCATGATCAGTCACGTGATCAGTACATGATCAGTCACGTGAACAGTGCATGATCATTTACGTGATCTTTGCATGATCAGTCACGTTACCAGTATATGGTTGCTACGTGATCATTCCATGACGAGCCACGTGAGCAGTGCATGATAGCCACGTGATGTGTGCATGAGTTACGTGAGCAGAGTATGATCAGCCACGTGATCAGTGCATGAGTGCCACGTGATCAGTGCATGATATGTCACGTGACAGGTGTGTGATCAGCCACGTGAACAGTGCATGTTCAGCCACGTGATCAGTGCATGATAGCCACGTGATCAGTGCATGATCAGTTACGTGAGCAGTGTATGATCAGCCACGTGATCAGTGCATGGTCAGACACGTGAACAGTGTATGATCAGCCACGTGATCAGTGCATGATATCCAAGTGATCAGTGCATGATCATCACGTGATCAGTGTATGATCAGCCACGTGAACAGTGCATGCTCAGTCACGTGATCTGGGCCTGCTGAGCTGCGTGATTACTGTCTGCTCATCTGCTTGACAATTGCCAGCTGAGCTGCACGATTCCTGCCTGTCATCTGCTTGACAATTGCCAGCTGTGCTGCGTAATTCCTGCCTGCTCAGCTGCTTGATTATTGCCAGCTGAGCAGCATGATTCCTCACACCTGAGTTCCATGATTATTGCCTGCTGACTGTTTGATTCGTGCCTACTCAGCTCTTTGTTTATTGCCTCCAGAGGCACATGATCAGTGTATGATAGCAAACATGATCAGCGCATGATCAGTCACATGATCAGCGCCATTAAGTCACGTGATCACTACATGATAGTCATGTGATCAGTCCATGCTCAGTCACGGTATCAGTGCATGATCAGCCACGTGATCAGTGCATGATCTGTCACAAGATTAGTGTATGATCATCCACGTGATCAGTGCACGGGCAGTCATGTGATCAGTGCATGATATAGACGTGAACAGTGCATGATCAGTCTCGTGATCAGTGCATGATAGCCACGTGATCAGTGCATGATCAGTCACCTGATGGGTGTATGATCATTCACGTGACCTGTACATGGTAGCTACATGATCATTGCATGATCAGCCACGTGAGTAGTGCATGATAGCCACGTGATCACTGCATGATCAGTCACGTGATCAGTGCATGATCAGTCATGTGACCAGTACATGGTAGCTGCGTGATCATGGCATGATCAGCCACGTGAGCAGTGCATGATAGCCACGTGATCAGTGCATGATCAGACACGTGATCAGTGCATGATCAGTCACGTGATCAGTGCATGATCAGCCACGTGATCAGTGCATGATCAGTCACGTGATCAGTGCATGATCAGCCACGTGATCAGTGCATGATCAGTCACGTGATCAGTGCATGATCAGCCACGTGATCAGTGCATGATCAGCCACGTGATCAGTGCATGATCAGTCACGTGATCAGTGCATGATCAGTCACGTGATCAGTGCATGATCAGCCACGTGATCAGTGCATGATCAGCCACGTGATCAGTGCATGATCAATTACGTGATCAGTGCATGATCAGTCACGTGATCAGTGCATGATAGCCACGTGATCAGTGCATGATCAGCCACGTGATCAGTGCATGATAGCCACGTGATCAGTGCATGATCAGTCACGTGATAGTGTGTGATCAGCCACGTGATCAGTGCATGATGAGCCACGTGATCAGTGCATGATCAATTACGTGATCAGTGCATGATCAGTCACGTGACCAGTACATGGTTGCTACGTGATCGTGCATGATCAGCCACGTGAGCAGTGCATGATAGCCACGTGATCAGTGCATGATCAGTCACGTGATCAGTGCATGATCAGTCACGTGATCAGTGCATGATCATTTACGTGATCAGTGCATGATCAGTCACGTGACCAGTATATGGTAGCTACGTGATCATTGCATGACAGCCACGTGATCAGTGCATGATAGCCACGTGATCAGTGCATGAGTTACGTGATCAGTGTATGATCAGCCACGTGATCAGTGCATGAGTGCCACGTGATCAGTGCATGATAGTCACGTGACAGTGTGTGATCAGCCACGTGATCAGTGCATGATCAGCCACGTGATCAGTGCATGATAGCCACGTGATCAGTGCATGATCAGTTACGTGATCAGTGTATGATCAGCCACGTGATCAGTGCATGATATCCACGTGATCAGTGCATGACAGCCACGTGATCAGTGCATGAGAGCCACGTGATCAGTGCATGATCAGTCACGTGATACATGTGTGATCAGCCACGTGATCAGTGCATGATGAGCCACGTGATCAGTGCAGGATCAATTACGTGATCAGTGCATGATCAGTCACGTGACCAGTACATGGTTGCTACGTGATCGTTGCATGATCAGCCACGTGAGCAGAGCATGATAGCCACGTGATCAGTGCATGATCAGTCACGTGATCAGTACATGATCAGTCACGTGAACAGTGCATGATCATTTACGTGATCTTTGCATGATCAGTCACGTGACCAGTATATGGTTGCTACGTGATCATTCCATGACGAGCCACGTGAGCAGTGCATGATAGCCACGTGATGTGTGCATGAGTTACGTGAGCAGAGTATGATCAGCCACGTGATCAGTGCATGAGTGCCACGTGATCAGTGCATGATATGTCACGTGACAGGTGTGTGATCAGCCACGTGAACAGTGCATGTTCAGCCACGTGATCAGTGCATGATAGCCACGTGATCAGTGCATGATCAGTTACGTGAGCAGTGTATGATCAGCCACGTGATCAGTGCATGGTCAGACACGTGAACAGTGTATGATCAGCCACGTGATCAGTGCATGATATCCAAGTGATCAGTGCATGATCATCACGTGATCAGTGTATGATCAGCCACGTGAACAGTGCATGCTCAGTCACGTGATCTGGGCCTGCTGAGCTGCGTGATTACTGTCTGCTCATCTGCTTGACAATTGCCAGCTGAGCTGCACGATTCCTGCCTGTCATCTGCTTGACAATTGCCAGCTGTGCTGCGTAATTCCTGCCTGCTCAGCTGCTTGATTATTGCCAGCTGAGCAGCATGATTCCTCACACCTGAGTTCCATGATTATTGCCTGCTGACTGTTTGATTCGTGCCTACTCAGCTCTTTGTTTATTGCCTCCAGAGGCACATGATCAGTGTATGATAGCAAACATGATCAGCGCATGATCAGTCACATGATCAGCGCCATTAAGTCACGTGATCACTACATGATAGTCATGTGATCAGTCCATGCTCAGTCACGGTATCAGTGCATGATCAGCCACGTGATCAGTGCATGATCTGTCACAAGATTAGTGTATGATCATCCACGTGATCAGTGCATGGGCAGTCATGTGATCAGTGCATGATATAGACGTGAACAGTGCATGATCAGTCTCGTGATCAGTGCATGATAGCCACGTGATCAGTGCATGATCAGTCACCTGATGGGTGTATGATCATTCACGTGACCTGTACATGGTAGCTACATGATCATTGCATGATCAGCCACGTGAGTAGTTCATGATAGCCACGTGATCACTGCATGATCAGTCACGTGATCAGTGCATGATCAGTCATGTGACCAGTACATGGTAGCTGCGTGATCATGGCATGATCAGCCACGTGAGCAGTGCATGATAGCCACGTGATCAGTGCATGATCAGACACGTGATCAGTGCATGATCAGTCACGTGATCAGTGCATGATCAGCCACGTGATCAGTGCATGATCAGCCACGTGATCAGTGCATGATCAGCCACGTGATCAGTGCATGATCAGTCACGTGATCAGTGCATGATCAGCCACGTGATCAGTGCATGATCAGCCACGTGATCAGTGCATGATCATTACGTGATCAGTGCATGATCAGTCACGTGATCAGTACATGGTAGCTACGTGATCAGTGCATGATCAGCCACGTGATCAGTGCATGATAGCCACGTGATCAGTGCATGATCAGTCACGTGATACGTGTGTGATCAGCCACGTGATCAGTGCATGATATCCACGTGATCAGTGCATGACAGCCACGTGATCAGTGCATGATAGCCACGTGATCAGTGCATGATCAGTCACGTGATACGTGTGTGATCAGCCACGTGATCAGTGCATGATAGCCACGTGATCAGTGCATGATCAGCCACGTGATCAGTGCATGATCAGCCACGTGATCAGTGCATGATCAGTCACGTGATCATGTGTGATCAGCCACGTGATCAGTGCATGATCAGCCACGTGATCAGTGCATGATCAATTACGTGATCAGTGCATGATCAGTCACGTGACCAGTACATGGTTGCTACGTGATCATTGCATGATCAGCCACGTGAGCAGTGCATGATAGCCACGTGATCAGTGCATGATCAGTCACGTGATCAGTGCATGATCAGTCACGTGATCAGTGCATGATCAGCCACGTGATCAGTGCATGATCAGTCACGTGACCAGTGCATGATAGCCACGTGATCAGTGCATGATCAGCCACGTGAGCAGTGCATGATAGCCACGTGATCAGTGCATGAGTTACGTGAGCAGTGTATGATCAGCCACGTGATCAGTGCATGATGCCACGTGATCAGTGCATGATCAGTCACGTGATCAGTGTATGATCAGCCACGTGAACAGTGCATGCTCAGTCACGTGATCTGGGCCTGCTGAGCTGCGTGATTACTGTCTGCTCATCTGCTTGACAATTGCCAGCTGAGCTGCACGATTCCTGCCTGTCATCTGCTTGACAATTGCCAGCTGTGCTGCGTAATTCCTGCCTGCTCAGCTGCTTGATTATTGCCAGCTGAGCAGCATGATTCCTCACACCTGAGTTCCATGATTATTGCCTGCTGACTGTTTGATTCGTGCCTACTCAGCTCTTTGTTTATTGCCTCCAGAGGCACATGATCAGTGTATGATAGCAAACATGATCAGCGCATGATCAGTCACATGATCAGCGCCATTAAGTCACGTGATCACTACATGATAGTCATGTGATCAGTCCATGCTCAGTCACGGTATCAGTGCATGATCAGCCACGTGATCAGTGCATGATCTGTCACAAGATTAGTGTATGATCATCCACGTGATCAGTGCACGGGCAGTCATGTGATCAGTGCATGATATAGACGTGAACAGTGCATGATCAGTCTCGTGATCAGTGCATGATAGCCACGTGATCAGTGCATGATCAGTCACCTGATGGGTGTATGATCATTCACGTGACCTGTACATGGTAGCTACATGATCATTGCATGATCAGCCACGTGAGTAGTGCATGATAGCCACGTGATCACTGCATGATCAGTCACGTGATCAGTGCATGATCAGTCATGTGACCAGTACATGGTAGCTGCGTGATCATGGCATGATCAGCCACGTGAGCAGTGCATGATAGCCACGTGATCAGTGCATGATCAGACACGTGATCAGTGCATGATCAGTCACGTGATCAGTGCATGATCAGCCACGTGATCAGTGCATGATCAGTCACGTGATCAGTGCATGATCAGCCACGTGATCAGTGCATGATCAGTCACGTGATCAGTGCATGATCAGCCACGTGATCAGTGCATGATCAGCCACGTGATCAGTGCATGATCAGTCACGTGATCAGTGCATGATCAGTCACGTGATCAGTGCATGATCAGCCACGTGATCAGTGCATGATCAGCCACGTGATCAGTGCATGATCAGTCACGTGATCAGTGCATGATCAGTCACGTGATCAGTGCATGATAGCCACGTGATCAGTGCATGATCAGCCACGTGATCAGTGCATGATAGCCACGTGATCAGTGCATGATCAGTCACGTGATCAGTGTGTGATCAGCCACGTGATCAGTGCATGATCAGCCACGTGATCAGTGCATGATCAATTACGTGATCAGTGCATGATCAGTCACGTGACCAGTACATGGTTGCTACGTGATCGTGCATGATCAGCCACGTGAGCAGTGCATGATAGCCACGTGATCAGTGCATGATCAGTCACGTGATCAGTGCATGATCAGTCACGTGATCAGTGCATGATCATTCACGTGATCAGTGCATGATCAGTCACGTGATCAGTATATGGTTGCTACGTGATCAGTGCATGACAGCCACGTGATCAGTGCATGATAGCCACGTGATCAGTGCATGAGTTACGTGATCAGTGTATGATCAGCCACGTGATCAGTGCATGAGTGCCACGTGATCAGTGCATGATAGTCACGTGATCAGTGTGTGATCAGCCACGTGATCAGTGCATGATCAGCCACGTGATCAGTGCATGATAGCCACGTGATCAGTGCATGATCAGTTACGTGATCAGTGTATGATCAGCCACGTGATCAGTGCATGATATCCACGTGATCAGTGCATGACAGCCACGTGATCAGTGCATGAGAGCCACGTGATCAGTGCATGATCAGTCACGTGATACATGTGTGATCAGCCACGTGATCAGTGCATGATGAGCCACGTGATCAGTGCAGGATCAATTACGTGATCAGTGCATGATCAGTCACGTGACCAGTACATGGTTGCTACGTGATCGTTGCATGATCAGCCACGTGAGCAGAGCATGATAGCCACGTGATCAGTGCATGATCAGTCACGTGATCAGTACATGATCAGTCACGTGAACAGTGCATGATCATTTACGTGATCTTTGCATGATCAGTCACGTGACCAGTATATGGTTGCTACGTGATCATTCCATGACAGCCACGTGAGCAGTGCATGATAGCCACGTGATGTGTGCATGAGTTACGTGAGCAGAGTATGATCAGCCACGTGATCAGTGCATGAGTGCCACGTGATCAGTGCATGATATGTCACGTGACAGGTGTGTGATCAGCCACGTGAACAGTGCATGTTCAGCCACGTGATCAGTGCATGATAGCCACGTGATCAGTGCATGATCAGTTACGTGAGCAGTGTATGATCAGCCACGTGATCAGTGCATGGTCAGACACGTGAACAGTGTATGATCAGCCACGTGATCAGTGCATGATATCCAAGTGATCAGTGCATGATCATCACGTGATCAGTGTATGATCAGCCACGTGAACAGTGCATGCTCAGTCACGTGATCTGGGCCTGCTGAGCTGCGTGATTACTGTCTGCTCATCTGCTTGACAATTGCCAGCTGAGCTGCACGATTCCTGCCTGTCATCTGCTTGACAATTGCCAGCTGTGCTGCGTAATTCCTGCCTGCTCAGCTGCTTGATTATTGCCAGCTGAGCAGCATGATTCCTCACACCTGAGTTCCATGATTATTGCCTGCTGACTGTTTGATTCGTGCCTACTCAGCTCTTTGTTTATTGCCTCCAGAGGCACATGATCAGTGTATGATAGCAAACATGATCAGCGCATGATCAGTCACATGATCAGCGCCATTAAGTCACGTGATCACTACATGATAGTCATGTGATCAGTCCATGCTCAGTCACGGTATCAGTGCATGATCAGCCACGTGATCAGTGCATGATCTGTCACAAGATTAGTGTATGATCATCCACGTGATCAGTGCACGGGCAGTCATGTGATCAGTGCATGATATAGACGTGAACAGTGCATGATCAGTCTCGTGATCAGTGCATGATAGCCACGTGATCAGTGCATGATCAGTCACCTGATGGGTGTATGATCATTCACGTGACCTGTACATGGTAGCTACATGATCATTGCATGATCAGCCACGTGAGTAGTTCATGATAGCCACGTGATCACTGCATGATCAGTCACGTGATCAGTGCATGATCAGTCATGTGACCAGTACATGGTAGCTGCGTGATCATGGCATGATCAGCCACGTGAGCAGTGCATGATAGCCACGTGATCAGTGCATGATCAGACACGTGATCAGTGCATGATCAGTCACGTGATCAGTGCATGATCAGCCACGTGATCAGTGCATGATCAGCCACGTGATCAGTGCATGATCAGCCACGTGATCAGTGCATGATCAGTCACGTGATCAGTGCATGATCAGCCACGTGATCAGTGCATGATCAGCCACGTGATCAGTGCATGATCATTACGTGATCAGTGCATGATCAGTCACGTGATCAGTGCATGATAGCACGTGATCAGTGCATGATCAGCCACGTGATCAGTGCATGATAGCCACGTGATCAGTGCATGATCAGTCACGTGATCAGTGCATGATCAGCCACGTGATCAGTGCATGATAGCCACGTGATCAGTGCATGATCAGCCACGTGATCAGTGCATGATAGCCACGTGATCAGTGCATGATCAGTCATGTGATACGTGTGTGATCAGCCACGTGATCAGTGCATGATATCCACGTGATCAGTGCATGACAGCCACGTGATCAGTGCATGAGAGCCACGTGATCAGTGCATGATCAGTCACGTGATACATGTGTGATCAGCCACGTGATCAGTGCATGATGAGCCACGTGATCAGTGCAGGATCAATTACGTGATCAGTGCATGATCAGTCACGTGACCAGTACATGGTTGCTACGTGATCGTTGCATGATCAGCCACGTGAGCAGAGCATGATAGCCACGTGATCAGTGCATGATCAGTCACGTGATCAGTACATGATCAGTCACGTGAACAGTGCATGATCATTTACGTGATCTTTGCATGATCAGTCACGTGACCAGTATATGGTTGCTACGTGATCATTCCATGACGAGCCACGTGAGCAGTGCATGATAGCCACGTGATGTGTGCATGAGTTACGTGAGCAGAGTATGATCAGCCACGTGATCAGTGCATGAGTGCCACGTGATCAGTGCATGATATGTCACGTGACAGGTGTGTGATCAGCCACGTGAACAGTGCATGTTCAGCCACGTGATCAGTGCATGATAGCCACGTGATCAGTGCATGATCAGTTACGTGAGCAGTGTATGATCAGCCACGTGATCAGTGCATGGTCAGACACGTGAACAGTGTATGATCAGCCACGTGATCAGTGCATGATATCCAAGTGATCAGTGCATGATCATCACGTGATCAGTGTATGATCAGCCACGTGAACAGTGCATGCTCAGTCACGTGATCAGGGCCTGCTGAGCTGCGTGATTACTGTCTGCTCATCTGCTTGACAATTGCCAGCTGAGCTGCACGATTCCTGCCTGTCATCTGCTTGACAATTGCCAGCTGTGCTGCGTAATTCCTGCCTGCTCAGCTGCTTGATTATTGCCAGCTGAGCAGCATGATTCCTCACAGCTGAGTTCCATGATTATTGCCTGCTGACTGTTTGATTCGTGCCTACTCAGCTCTTTGTTTATTGCCTCCAGAGGCACATGATCAGTGTATGATAGCAAACATGATCAGTGCATGATCAGTCACATGATCAGCGCCATTAAGTCACGTGATCACTACATGATAGTCATGTGATCAGTCCATGCTCAGTCACGGTATCAGTGCATGATCAGCCACGTGATCAGTGCATGATCAGCCACGTGATCAGTGCATGATCAGCCACGTGATCAGTGCATGATCAGTCACGTGATCAGTGCATGATCAGGCACGTGATCAGTGCATGATCAGCCACGTGATCAGTGCATGATAGCCACGTGATCAGTGCATGATCAGTCACCTGATGGGTGTATGATCAGTCACGTGACCAGTACATGGTAGCTACATGATCATTGCATGATCAGCCACGTGAGTAGTGCATGATAGCCACGTGATCAGTGCATGATCAGTCACGTGATCAGTGCATGATCAGTCATGTGATCAGTGCATGATCAGGCACGTGATCAGTGCATGATCAGCCACGTGATCAGTGCATGATAGCCACGTGATCAGTGCATGATCAGTCACGTGATCAGTGCATGATCAGTCACGTGATCAGTGCATGATCAGCCACGTGATCAGTGCATGATCAGCCACGTGATCAGTGCATGATCAATTACGTGATCAGTGCATGATCAGTCACGTGATCAGTGCATGATAGCTACGTGATCAGTGCATGATCAGCCACGTGATCAGTGCATGATAGCCACGTGATCAGTGCATGATCAGTCACGTGATCAGTGCATGATCAGTCACGTGATCAGTGCATGATCAGCCACGTGATCAGTGCATGATCAGTCACGTGATCAGTGCATGATCATCCACGTGATCAGTGCATGATCAGTCACGTGATCAGTGCATGATATAGACGTGATCAGTGCATGATCAGTCACGTGATCAGTGCATGATAGCCACGTGATCAGTGCATGATCAGTCACGTGATCAGTGCATGATCAGTCACGTGACCAGTACATGGTAGCTACGTGATCAGTGCATGATCAGCCACGTGATAGTGCATGATAGCCACGTGATCAGTGCATGATCAGTCACGTGATCAGTGCATGATCAGTCACGTGATCAGTACATGGTAGCTGCGTGATCATGCATGATCAGCCACGTGATCAGTGCATGATAGCCACGTGATCAGTGCATGATCAGCACGTGATCAGTGCATGATCAGTCACGTGATCAGTGCATGATCAGCCACGTGATCAGTGCATGATCAGCCACGTGATCAGTGCATGATCAGTCACGTGATCAGTGCATGATCAGTCACGTGATCAGTGCATGATCAGCCACGTGATCAGTGCATGATCAGCCACGTGATCAGTGCATGATCAATTACGTGATCAGTGCATGATCAGTCACGTGATCAGTGCATGATAGCCACGTGATCAGTGCATGATCAGCCACGTGATCAGTGCATGATAGCCACGTGATCAGTGCATGATAGCCACGTGATCAGTGCATGATCAGTCACGTGATCAGTGTGTGATCAGCCACGTGATCAGTGCATGATATCCACGTGATCAGTGCATGATCAGTCACGTGACCAGTACATGGTTGCTACGTGATCGTTGCATGATCAGCCACGTGAGCAGAGCATGATAGCCACGTGATCAGTGCATGATCAGTCACGTGATCAGTACATGATCAGTCACGTGAACAGTGCATGATCATTTACGTGATCTTTGCATGATCAGTCACGTGACCAGTATATGGTTGCTACGTGATCATTCCATGACGAGCCACGTGAGCAGTGCATGATAGCCACGTGATGTGTGCATGAGTTACGTGAGCAGAGTATGATCAGCCACGTGATCAGTGCATGAGTGCCACGTGATCAGTGCATGATATGTCACGTGACAGGTGTGTGATCAGCCACGTGAACAGTGCATGTTCAGCCACGTGATCAGTGCATGATAGCCACGTGATCAGTGCATGATCAGTTACGTGAGCAGTGTATGATCAGCCACGTGATCAGTGCATGGTCAGACACGTGAACAGTGTATGATCAGCCACGTGATCAGTGCATGATATCCAAGTGATCAGTGCATGATCATCACGTGATCAGTGTATGATCAGCCACGTGAACAGTGCATGCTCAGTCACGTGATCTGGGCCTGCTGAGCTGCGTGATTACTGTCTGCTCATCTGCTTGACAATTGCCAGCTGTGCTGCATAATTCCTGCCTGCTCAGCTGCTTGATTATTGCCAGCTGAGCAGCATGATTCCTCACACCTGAGTTCCATGATTATTGCCTGCTGACTGTTTGATTCGTGCCTACTCAGCTCTTTGTTTATTGCCTCCAGAGGCACATGATCAGTGTATGATAGCAAACATGATCAGCGCATGATCAGTCACATGATCAGCGCCATTAAGTCACGTGATCACTACATGATAGTCATGTGATCAGTCCATGCTCAGTCACGGTATCAGTGCATGATCAGCCACGTGATCAGTGCATGATCTGTCACAAGATTAGTGTATGATCATCCACGTGATCAGTGCACGGGCAGTCATGTGATCAGTGCATGATATAGACGTGAACAGTGCATGATCAGTCTCGTGATCAGTGCATGATAGCCACGTGATCAGTGCATGATCAGTCACCTGATGGGTGTATGATCATTCACGTGACCTGTACATGGTAGCTACATGATCATTGCATGATCAGCCACGTGAGTAGTTCATGATAGCCACGTGATCACTGCATGATCAGTCACGTGATCAGTGCATGATCAGTCATGTGACCAGTACATGGTAGCTGCGTGATCATGGCATGATCAGCCACGTGAGCAGTGCATGATAGCCACGTGATCAGTGCATGATCAGACACGTGATCAGTGCATGATCAGTCACGTGATCAGTGCATGATCAGCCACGTGATCAGTGCATGATCAGCCACGTGATCAGTGCATGATCAGTCACGTGATCAGTGCATGATCAGGAATGTGATCAGTGCATGATCAGCCACGTGATCAGTGCATGATCAGCCACATGATCAGTGCATGATCAATTACGTGATCAGTGCATGATCAGTCACGTGACCAGTACATGGTAGCTACGTGATCATTGCATGATCAGCCACGTGATCAGTGCATGATAGCCACGTGATCAGTGCATGATAGCCACGTGATCAGTGCATGATCAGTCATGTGATACGTGTGTGATCAGCCACGTGATCAGTGCATGATATCCACGTGATCAGTGCATGACAGCCACGTGATCAGTGCATGAGAGCCACGGGATCAGTGCATGATCAGTCACGTGATACATGTGTGATCAGCCACGTGATCAGTGCATGATGAGCCACGTGATCAGTGCAGGATCAATTACGTGATCAGTGCATGATCAGTCACGTGACCAGTACATGGTTGCTACGTGATCGTTGCATGATCAGCCACGTGAGCAGAGCATGATAGCCACGTGATCAGTGCATGATCAGTCACGTGATCAGTACATGATCAGTCACGTGAACAGTGCATGATCATTTACGTGATCTTTGCATGATCAGTCACGTGACCAGTATATGGTTGCTACGTGATCATTCCATGACGAGCCACGTGAGCAGTGCATGATAGCCACGTGATGTGTGCATGAGTTACGTGAGCAGAGTATGATCAGCCACGTGATCAGTGCATGAGTGCCACGTGATCAGTGCATGATATGTCACGTGACAGGTGTGTGATCAGCCACGTGAACAGTGCATGTTCAGCCACGTGATCAGTGCATGATAGCCACGTGATCAGTGCATGATCAGTTACGTGAGCAGTGTATGATCAGCCACGTGATCAGTGCATGGTCAGACACGTGAACAGTGTATGATCAGCCACGTGATCAGTGCATGATATCCAAGTGATCAGTGCATGATCATCACGTGATCAGTGTATGATCAGCCACGTGAACAGTGCATGCTCAGTCACGTGATCTGGGCCTGCTGAGCTGCGTGATTACTGTCTGCTCATCTGCTTGACAATTGCCAGCTGAGCTGCACGATTCCTGCCTGTCATCTGCTTGACAATTGCCAGCTGTGCTGCGTAATTCCTGCCTGCTCAGCTGCTTGATTATTGCCAGCTGAGCAGCATGATTCCTCACACCTGAGTTCCATGATTATTGCCTGCTGACTGTTTGATTCGTGCCTACTCAGCTCTTTGTTTATTGCCTCCAGAGGCACATGATCAGTGTATGATAGCAAACATGATCAGCGCATGATCAGTCACATGATCAGCGCCATTAAGTCACGTGATCACTACATGATAGTCATGTGATCAGTCCATGCTCAGTCACGGTATCAGTGCATGATCAGCCACGTGATCAGTGCATGATCTGTCACAAGATTAGTGTATGATCATCCACGTGATCAGTGCATGGGCAGTCATGTGATCAGTGCATGATATAGACGTGATCAGTGCATGATCAGTCTCGTGATCAGTGCATGATAGCCACGTGATCAGTGCATGATCAGTCACCTGATGGGTGTATGATCATTCACGTGACCTGTACATGGTAGCTACATGATCATTGCATGATCAGCCACGTGAGTAGTGCATGATAGCCACGTGATCACTGCATGATCAGTCACGTGATCAGTGCATGATCAGTCATGTGACCAGTACATGGTAGCTGCGTGATCATGGCATGATCAGCCACGTGAGCAGTGCATGATACCCACGTGATCAGTGCATGATCAGACACGTGATCAGTGCATGATCAGTCACGTGATCAGTGCATGATCAGCCACGTGATCAGTGCATGATCAGGCACGTGATCAGTGTATGTCAGCCACGTGATCAGTGCATGATAGCCACGTGATCAGTGCATGATCAGTCACGTGATCAGTGCATGATCAGTTATGTGATCAGTGCATGATCAGCCACGTGATCAGTGCATGATCAGCCACGTGATCAGTGCATGATCAATTACGTGATCAGTGCATGATCAGTCACGTGACCAGTACATGTAGCTACGTGATCATTGCCTGATCAGCCACGTGATCAGTGCATGATAGCCACGTGATCAGTGCATGATAGCCACGTGATCAGTGCATGATCAGTTACGTGAGCAGTGTATGATCAGCCACGTGATCAGTGCATGATCAGACACGTGATCAGTGTATGATCAGCCACGTGATCAGTGCATGATATCCACGTGATCAGTGCATGATCATCACGTGATCAGTGTATGATCAGCCACGTGAACAGTGCATGCTCAGTCACGTGATCTGGGCCTGCTGAGCTGCGTGATTACTGTCTGCTCATCTGCTTGACAATTGCCAGCTGAGCTGCACGATTCCTGCCTGTCATCTGCTTGACAATTGCCAGCTGTGCTGCGTAATTCCTGCCTGCTCAGCTGCTTGATTATTGCCAGCTGAGCAGCATGATTCCTCACACCTGAGTTCCATGATTATTGCCTGCTGACTGTTTGATTCGTGCCTACTCAGCTCTTTGTTTATTGCCTCCAGAGGCACATGATCACTGTATGATAGCAAACATGATCAGCGCATGATCAGTCACATGATCAGCGCCATTAAGTCACGTGATCACTACATGATAGTCATGTGATCAGTCCATGCTCAGTCACGGTATCAGTGCATGATCAGCCACGTGATCAGTGCATGATCTGTCACATGATTAGTGTATGATCATCCACGTGATCAGTGCATGGGCAGTCATGTGATCAGTGCATGATATAGACGTGATCAGTGCATGATCAGTCACGTGATCAGTGCATGATAGCCACGTGATCAGTGCATGATCAGTCACCTGATGGGTGTATGATCATTCACGTGACCTGTACATGGTAGCTACATGATCATTGCATGATCAGCCACGTGAGTAGTGCATGATAGCCACGTGATCAGTGCATGATCAGTCACGTGATCAGTGCATGATCAGTCATGTGACCAGTACATGGTAGCTGCGTGATCATGGCATGATCAGCCACGTGATCAGTGCATGATAGCCACGTGATCAGTGCATGATCAGACACGTGATCAGTGCATGATCAGTCACGTGATCAGTGCATGATCAGCCACGTGATCAGTGCATGATCAGTCACGTGATCAGTGCATGATCAGCCACGTGATCAGTGCATGATAGCCACGTGATCAGTGCATGATCAGTCACGTGATCAGTGCATGAGAGCCACGTGATCAGTGCATGATCAGTCACGTGATACATGTGTGATCAGCCACGTGATCAGTGCATGATGAGCCACGTGATCAGTGCATGATCAATTACGTGATCAGTGCATGATCAGTCACGTGACCAGTACATGGTTGCTACGTGATCGTTGCATGATCAGCCACGTGAGCAGAGCATGATAGCCACGTGATCAGTGCATGATCAGTCACGTGATCAGTACATGATCAGTCACGTGAACAGTGCATGATCATTTACGTGATCTGTGCATGATCAGTCACGTGACCAGTATATGGTAGCTACGTGATCATTCCATGACGAGCCACGTGAGCAGTGCATGATAGCCACGTGATGTGTGCATGAGTTACGTGAGCAGAGTATGATCAGCCACGTGATCAGTGCATGAGTGCCACGTGATCAGTGCATGATATGTCACGTGACAGGTGTGTGATCAGCCACGTGAACAGTGCATGTTCAGCCACGTGATCAGTGCATGATAGCCACGTGATCAGTGCATGATCAGTTACGTGAGCAGTGTATGATCAGCCACGTGATCAGTGCATGGTCAGACACGTGAACAGTGTATGATCAGCCACGTGATCAGTGCATGATATCCAAGTGATCAGTGCATGATCATCACGTGATCAGTGTATGATCAGCCACGTGAACAGTGCATGCTCAGTCACGTGATCAGGGCCTGCTGAGCTGCGTGATTACTGTCTGCTCATCTGCTTGACAATTGCCAGCTGAGCTGCACGATTCCTGCCTGTCATCTGCTTGACAATTGCCAGCTGTGCTGCGTAATTCCTGCCTGCTCAGCTGCTTGATTATTGCCAGCTGAGCAGCATGATTCCTCACACCTGAGTTCCATGATTATTGCCTGCTGACTGTTTGATTCGTGCCTACTCAGCTCTTTGTTTATTGCCTCCAGAGGCACATGATCAGTGTATGATAGCAAACATGATCAGCGCATGATCAGTCACATGATCAGCGCCATTAAGTCACGTGATCACTACATGATAGTCATGTGATCAGTCCATGCTCAGTCACGGTATCAGTGCATGATCAGCCACGTGATCAGTGCATGATCTGTCACAAGATTAGTGTATGATCATCCACGTGATCAGTGCACGGGCAGTCATGTGATCAGTGCATGATATAGACGTGATCAGTGCATGATCAGTCTCGTGATCAGTGCATGATAGCCACGTGATCAGTGCATGATCAGTCACGTGATCGTGTGTGATCAGCCACGTGATCAGTGCATGATAGCCACGTGATCAGTGCATGATCAGTCACGTGATCAGTGCATGATCAGTCACGTGACCAGTACATGGTAGCTACGTGATCATTGCATGATCAGCCACGTGAGCAGTGCATGATAGCCACGTGATCAGTGCATGATCAGTCACGTGATCAGTGCATGATCAGTCACGTGATCAGTGCATGATAGCTGCGTGATCAGTGCATGATCAGCCACGTGATCAGTGCATGATAGCCACGTGATCAGTGCATGATCAGACACGTGATCAGTGCATGATCAGTCACGTGATCAGTGCATGATCAGCCACGTGATCAGTGCATGATCAGGCACGTGATCAGTGCATGTCAGCCACGTGATCAGTGCATGATAGCCACGTGATCAGTGCATGATCAGTCACGTGATCAGTGCATGATCAGTCACGTGATCAGTGCATGATCAGCCACGTGATCAGTGCATGATCAGCCACGTGATCAGTGCATGATCAATTACGTGATCAGTGCATGATCAGTCACGTGATCAGTGCATGATAGCTACGTGATCAGTGCATGATCAGCCACGTGATCAGTGCATGATAGCCACGTGATCAGTGCATGATAGCCACGTGATCAGTGCATGATCAGTCATGTGATACGTGTGTGATCAGCCACGTGATCAGTGCATGATAGCCACGTGATCAGTGCATGATCAGTCACGTGATCAGTGCATGATCAGTCACGTGATCAGTACATGGTAGCTACGTGATCATTGCATGATCAGCCACGTGATAGTGCATGATAGCCACGTGATCAGTGCATGATCAGTCACGTGATCAGTGCATGATCAGTCATGTGACCAGTACATGGTAGCTGCGTGATCATGGCATGATCAGCCACGTGAGCAGTGCATGATAGCCACGTGATCAGTGCATGATCAGTCACGTGATCAGTGCATGATCAGTCACGTGATCAGTGCATGATCAGCCACGTGATCAGTGCATGATCAGGCACGTGATCAGTGTATGATCAGCCACGTGATCAGTGCATGATAGCCACGTGATCAGTGCATGATCAGTCACGTGATCAGTGCATGATCAGTCACGTGATCAGTGCATGATCAGCCACGTGATCAGTGCATGATCAGCCACGTGATCAGTGCATGATCAATTACGTGATCAGTGCATGATCAGTCACGTGACCAGTACATGGTAGCTACGTGATCATTGCATGATCAGCCACGTGATCAGTGCATGATAGCCACGTGATCAGTGCATGATAGCCACGTGATCAGTGCATGATCAGTCATGTGATACGTGTGTGATCAGCCACGTGATCAGTGCATGATAGCCACGTGATCAGTGCATGATCAGCCACGTGATCAGTGCATGATAGCCACGTGATCAGTGCATGATCAGTCACGTGATCAGTGCATGATAGCCACGTGATCAGTGCATGATCAGTCACGTGATCATGTGTGATCAGCCACGTGATCAGTGCATGATCAGCCACGTGATCAGTGCATGATCAATTACGTGATCAGTGCATGATCAGTCACGTGACCAGTACATGGTTGCTACGTGATCGTGCATGATCAGCCACGTGAGCAGTGCATGATAGCCACGTGATCAGTGCATGATCAGTCACGTGATCAGTGCATGATCAGTCACGTGATCAGTGCATGATCATTTACGTGATCAGTGCATGATCAGTCACGTGACCAGTGCATGGTAGCTACGTGATCATTGCATGATCAGCCACGTGATCAGTGCATGAGTGCCACGTGATCAGTGCATGATATGTCACGTGACAGGTGTGTGATCAGCCACGTGAACAGTGCATGTTCAGCCACGTGATCAGTGCATGATAGCCACGTGATCAGTGCATGATCCGTTACGTGAGCAGTGTATGATCAGCCACGTGATCAGTGCATGGTCAGACACGTGAACAGTGTATGATCAGCCACGTGATCAGTGCATGATATCCAAGTGATCAGTACATGATCATCACGTGATCAGTGTATGATCAGCCACGTGAACAGTGCATGCTCAGTCACGTGATCTGGGCCTGCTGAGCTGCGTGATTACTGTCTGCTCATCTGCTTGACAATTGCCAGCTGTGCTGCGTAATTCCTGCCTGCTCAGCTGCTTGATTATTGCCAGCTGAGCAGCATGATTCCTCACACCTGAGTTCCATGATTATTGCCTGCTGACTGTTTGATTCGTGCCTACTCAGCTCTTTGTTTATTGCCTCCAGAGGCACATGATCAGTGTATGATAGCAAACATGATCAGCGCATGATCAGTCACATGATCAGCGCCATTAAGTCACGTGATCACTACATGATAGTCATGTGATCAGTCCATGCTCAGTCACGGTATCAGTGCATGATCAGCCACGTGATCAGTGCATGATCTGTCACAAGATTAGTGTATGATCATCCACGTGATCAGTGCATGGGCAGTCATGTGATCAGTGCATGATATAGACGTGATCAGTGCATGATCAGTCTCGTGATCAGTGCATGATAGCCACGTGATCAGTGCATGATCAGTCACCTGATGGGTGTATGATCATTCACGTGACCTGTACATGGTAGCTACATGATCATTGCATGATCAGCCACGTGAGTAGTGCATGATAGCCACGTGATCACTGCATGATCAGTCACGTGATCAGTGCATGATCAGTCATGTGACCAGTACATGGTAGCTGCGTGATCATGGCATGATCAGCCACGTGAGCAGTGCATGATAGCCACGTGATCAGTGCATGATCAGACACGTGATCAGTGCATGATCAGTCACGTGATCAGTGCATGATCAGCCACGTGATCAGTGCATGATCAGGCACGTGATCAGTGTATGATCAGCCACGTGATCAGTGCATGATAGCCACGTGATCAGTGCATGATCAGTCACGTGATCAGTGCATGATCAGTTATGTGATCAGTGTATGATCAGCCACGTGATCAGTGCATGATCAGCCACATGATCAGTGCATGATCAATTACGTGATCAGTGCATGATCAGTCACGTGACCAGTACATGGTAGCTACGTGATCATTGCATGATCAGCCACGTGATCAGTGCATGATAGCCACGTGATCAGTGCATGATAGCCACGTGATCAGTGCATGATCAGTCACGTGATACGTGTGTGATCAGCCACGTGATCAGTGCATGATATCCACGTGATCAGTGCATGACAGCCACGTGATCAGTGCATGAGAGCCACGTGATCAGTGCATGATCAGTCACGTGATCATGTGTGATCAGCCACGTGATCAGTGCATGATCAGCCACGTGATCAGTGCATGATCAATTACGTGATCAGTGCATGATCAGTCACGTGACCAGTGCATGGTTGCTACGTGATCGTGCATGATCAGCCACGTGATCAGTGCATGATAGCCACGTGATCAGTGCATGATCAGCCACGTGATCAGTGCATGATCAGTCACGTGATCAGTGCATGATCAGCCACGTGATCAGTGCATGATCAGTCACGTGATCAGTGCATGATCAGCCACGTGATCAGTGCATGATCAGCCACGTGATCAGTGCATGATCAGCCACGTGATCAGTGCATGATAGCCACGTGATCAGTGCATGATCAGTCACGTGATCAGTGCATGATCAGCCACGTGATCAGTGCATGATAGCCACGTGATCAGTGCATGATCAGTCACGTGATACGTGTGTGATCAGCCACGTGATCAGTGCATGATAGCCACGTGATCAGTGCATGACAGCCACGTGATCAGTGCATGAGAGCCACGTGATCAGTGCATGATCAGTCACGTGATACATGTGTGATCAGCCACGTGATCAGTGCATGATGAGCCACGTGATCAGTGCATGATCAATTACGTGATCAGTGCATGATCAGTCACGTGACCAGTACATGGTTGCTACGTGATCGTTGCATGATCAGCCACGTGAGCAGTGCATGATAGCCACGTGATCAGTGCATGATCAGTCACGTGATCAGTACATGATCAGTCACGTGAACAGTGCATGATCATTTACGTGATCAGTGCATGATCAGTCACGTGACCAGTATATGGTTGCTACGTGATCATTCCATGACGAGCCACGTGAGCAGTGCATGATAGCCACGTGATGTGTGCATGAGTTACGTGAGCAGAGTATGATCAGCCACGTGATCAGTGCATGAGAGCCACGTGATCAGTGCATTATATGTCACGTGACAGGTGTGTGATCAGCCACGTGAACAGTGCATGTTCAGCCACGTGATCAGTGCATGATAGCCACGTGATCAGTGCATGATCAGTTACGTGAGCAGTGTATGATCAGCCACGTGATCAGTGCATGGTCAGACACGTGAACAGTGTATGATCAGCCACGTGATCAGTGCATGATATCCAAGTGATCAGTGCATGATCATCACGTGATCAGTGTATGATCAGCCACGTGAACAGTGCATGCTCAGTCACGTGATCTGGGCCTGCTGAGCTGCGTGATTACTGTCTGCTCATCTGCTTGACAATTGCCAGCTGAGCTGCACGATTCCTGCCTGTCATCTGCTTGACAATTGCCAGCTGTGCTGCGTAATTCCTGCCTGCTCAGCTGCTTGATTATTGCCAGCTGAGCAGCATGATTCCTCACACCTGAGTTCCATGATTATTGCCTGCTGACTGTTTGATTCGTGCCTACTCAGCTCTTTGTTTATTGCCTCCAGAGGCACATGATCAGTGTATGATAGCAAACATGATCAGCGCATGATCAGTCACATGATCAGCGCCATTAAGTCACGTGATCACTACATGATAGTCATGTGATCAGTCCATGCTCAGTCACGGTATCAGTGCATGATCAGCCACGTGATCAGTGCATGATCTGTCACAAGATTAGTGTATGATCATCCACGTGATCAGTGCATGGGCAGTCATGTGATCAGTGCATGATATAGACGTGATCAGTGCATGATCAGTCACGTGATCAGTGCATGATAGCCACGTGATCAGTGCATGATCAGTCACGTGATCAGTGCATGATCAGTCACGTGATCAGTGCATGATCAGCCACGTGATCAGTGCATGATCAGCCACGTGATCAGTGCATGATCAGTCACGTGATCAGTGCATGATCAGTCACGTGATCAGTGCATGGTAGCCACGTGATCAGTGCATGATCAGCCACGTGATCAGTGCATGATAGCCACGTGATCAGTGCATGATCAGTCACGTGATCAGTGCATGATCAGCCACGTGATCAGTGCATGATCAGTCACGTGATCAGTGCATGCTGAGCTGCGTGATTACTGTCTGCTCATCTGCTTGACAATTGCCAGCTGAGCTGCACGATTCCTGCCTGATCAGCTGCTTGATTATTGCCAGCTGAGCAGCATGATTCCTCACAGCTGAGTTCCATGATTATTGCCTGCTGACTGTTTGATTCGTGCCTACTCAGCTCTTTGTTTATTGCCTCCAGAGGCACATGATCAGTGTATGATAGCAAACATGATCAGTGCATGATCAGTCACATGATCAGTGCCATTAAGTCACGTGATCAGTACATGATAGTCATGTGATCAGTCCATGATCAGTCACGGTATCAGTGCATGATCAGCCACGTGATCAGTGCATGATCTGTCACGTGATCAGTGTATGATCATCCACGTGATCAGTGCATGGGCAGTCATGTGATCAGTGCATGATATAGACGTGATCAGTGCATGATCAGTCACGTGATCAGTGCATGATAGCCACGTGATCAGTGCATGATCAGTCACCTGATGGGTGTATGATCATTCACGTGACCTGTACATGGTAGCTACATGATCATTGCATGATCAGCCACGTGAGTAGTGCATGATAGCCACGTGATCAGTGCATGATCAGTCACGTGATCAGTGCATGATCAGTCATGTGACCAGTACATGGTAGCTGCGTGATCATGGCATGATCAGCCACGTGAGCAGTGCATGATAGCCACGTGATCAGTGCATGATCAGACACGTGATCAGTGCATGATCAGTCACGTGATCAGTGCATGATCAGCCACGTGATCAGTGCATGATCAGGCACGTGATCAGTGTATGATCAGCCACGTGATCAGTGCATGATAGCCACGTGATCAGTGCATGATCAGTCACGTGATCAGTGCATGATCAGTCACGTGATCAGTGCATGATCAGCCACGTGATCAGTGCATGATCAGCCACGTGATCAGTGCATGATCAGTCACGTGATCAGTGCATGATCAGCCACGTGATCAGTGCATGATCAGTCACGTGATCAGTGCATGATATAGACGTGATCAGTGCATGATCAGTCACGTGATCAGTGCATGATAGCCACGTGATCAGTGCATGATCAGTCACGTGATCAGTGTATGATCAGTCACGTGATCAGTGCATGATAGCTACATGATCAGTGCATGATCAGCCACGTGATCAGTGCATGATAGCCACGTGATCAGTGCATGATCAGTCACGTGATCAGTGCATGATCAGTCACGTGATCAGTGCATGATAGCTGCGTGATCATGCATGATCAGCCACGTGATCAGTGCATGATAGCCACGTGATCAGTGCATGATCAGTCACGTGATCAGTGCATGATCAGCCACGTGATCAGTGCATGATAGCCACGTGATCAGTGCATGATCAGTCACGTGATCAGTGCATGATCAGCCACGTGATCAGTGCATGATCAGTCACGTGATCAGTGCATGATCAGCCACGTGATCAGTGCATGATCAGCCACGTGATCAGTGCATGATCAGTCACGTGATCAGTGCATGATCAGTCACGTGATCAGTGCATGATAGCTACGTGATCAGTGCATGATCAGCCACGTGATCAGTGCATGATAGCCACGTGATCAGTGCATGATAGCCACGTGATCAGTGCATGATCAGTCACGTGATCAGTGCATGATCAGCCACGTGATCAGTGCATGATCAGTCACGTGATCAGTGCATGATCAGCCACGTGATCAGTGCATGATCAGCCACGTGATCAGTGCATGATCAGCCACGTGATCAGTGCATGATAGCCACGTGATCAGTGCATGATCAGTCACGTGATCAGTGCATGATCAGCCACGTGATCAGTGCATGATAGCCACGTGATCAGTGCATGATCAGTCATGTGATACGTGTGTGATCAGCCACGTGATCAGTGCATGATAGCCACGTGATCAGTGCATGACAGCCACGTGATCAGTGCATGAGAGCCACGTGATCAGTGCATGATCAGTCACGTGATACATGTGTGATCAGCCACGTGATCAGTGCATGATGAGCCACGTGATCAGTGCATGATCAATTACGTGATCAGTGCATGATCAGTCACGTGACCAGTACATGGTTGCTACGTGATCGTTGCATGATCAGCCACGTGAGCAGTGCATGATAGCCACGTGATCAGTGCATGATCAGTCACGTGATCAGTACATGATCAGTCACGTGAACAGTGCATGATCATTTACGTGATCAGTGCATGATCAGTCACGTGACCAGTATATGGTTGCTACGTGATCATTCCATGACGAGCCACGTGAGCAGTGCATGATAGCCACGTGATGTGTGCATGAGTTACGTGAGCAGAGTATGATCAGCCACGTGATCAGTGCATGAGTGCCACGTGATCAGTGCATGATATGTCACGTGACAGGTGTGTGATCAGCCACGTGAACAGTGCATGTTCAGCCACGTGATCAGTGCATGATAGCCACGTGATCAGTGCATGATCAGTTACGTGAGCAGTGTATGATCAGCCACGTGATCAGTGCATGGTCAGACACGTGAACAGTGTATGATCAGCCACGTGATCAGTGCATGATATCCAAGTGATCAGTGCATGATCATCACGTGATCAGTGTATGATCAGCCACGTGAACAGTGCATGCTCAGTCACGTGATCAGGGCCTGCTGAGCTGCGTGATTACTGTCTGCTCATCTGCTTGACAATTGCCAGCTGAGCTGCACGATTCCTGCCTGTCATCTGCTTGACAATTGCCAGCTGTGCTGCGTAATTCCTGCCTGCTCAGCTGCTTGATTATTGCCAGCTGAGCAGCATGATTCCTCACACCTGAGTTCCATGATTATTGCCTGCTGACTGTTTGATTCGTGCCTACTCAGCTCTTTGTTTATTGCCTCCAGAGGCACATGATCAGTGTATGATAGCAAACATGATCAGCGCATGATCAGTCACATGATCAGCGCCATTAAGTCACGTGATCACTACATGATAGTCATGTGATCAGTCCATGCTCAGTCACGGTATCAGTGCATGATCAGCCACGTGATCAGTGCATGATCTGTCACAAGATTAGTGTATGATCATCCACGTGATCAGTGCATGGGCAGTCATGTGATCAGTGCATGATATAGACGTGATCAGTGCATGATCAGTCTCGTGATCAGTGCATGATAGCCACGTGATCAGTGCATGATCAGTCACGTGATCAGTGCATGATCAGTCACGTGATCAGTGCATGATCAGCCACGTGATCAGTGCATGATCAGCCACGTGATCAGTGCATGATCAGTCACGTGATCAGTGCATGATCAGTCACGTGATCAGTGCATGGTAGCACGTGATCAGTGCATGATCAGCCACGTGATCAGTGCATGATAGCCACGTGATCAGTGCATGATCAGTCACGTGATCAGTGCATGATCAGCCACGTGATCAGTGCATGCTCAGTCACGTGATCAGTGCCTGCTGAGCTGCGTGATTACTGTCTGCTCATCTGCTTGACAATTGCCAGCTGAGCTGCACGAGTCCTGCCTGCTCAGCTGCTTGATTATTGCCAGCTGAGCAGCATGATTCCTCACACCTGTGTTCCATGATTATTGCCTGCTGACTGTTTGATTCGTGCCTACTCAGCTCTTTGTTTATTGCCTCCAGAGGCACATGATCAGTGTATGATAGCAAACATGATCAGTGCATGATCAGTCACATGATCAGTGCCATTAAGTCACGTGATCACTACATGATAGTCATGTGATCAGTCCATGCTCAGTCACGGTATCAGTGCATGATCAGCCACGTGATCAGTGCATGATCTGTCACAAGATTAGTGTATGATCATCCACGTGATCAGTGCATGGGCAGTCATGTGATCAGTGCATGATATAGACGTGATCAGTGCATGATCAGTCTCGTGATCAGTGCATGATAGCCACGTGATCAGTGCATGATCAGTCACCTGATGGGTGTATGATCATTCACGTGACCTGTACATGGTAGCTACATGATCATTGCATGATCAGCCACGTGAGTAGTTCATGATAGCCACGTGATCACTGCATGATCAGTCACGTGATCAGTGCATGATCAGTCATGTGACCAGTACATGGTAGCTGCGTGATCATGGCATGATCAGCCACGTGAGCAGTGCATGATAGCCACGTGATCAGTGCATGATCAGACACGAGATCAGTGCATGATCAGTCACGTGATCAGTGCATGATCAGCCACGTGATCAGTGCATGACCAGGCACGTGATCAGTGTATGTCAGCCAAGTGATCAGTGCATGATAGCCACGTGATCAGTGCATGATCAGTCACGTGATCAGTGCATGATCAGTTATGTGATCAGTGCATGATCAGCCACGTGATCAGTGCATGATCAGCCACGTGATCAGTGCATGATCAATTACGTGATCAGTGCATGATCAGTCACGTGACCAGTACATGATCATTGCCTGATCAGCCACGTGATCAGTGCATGATAGCCACGTGATCAGTGCATGATAGCCACGTGATCAGTGCATGATCAGTCATGTGATATGTGTGATCAGCCACGTGATCAGTGCATGATATCCACGTGATCAGTGCATGACAGCCACGTGATCAGTGCATGAGAGCCACGTGATCAGTGCATGATCAGTCACGTGATACATGTGTGATCAGCCACGTGATCAGTGCATGATGAGCCACGTGATCAGTGCAGGATCAATTACGTGATCAGTGCATGATCAGTCACGTGACCAGTACATGGTTGCTACGTGATCGTTGCATGATCAGCCACGTGAGCAGAGCATGATAGCCACGTGATCAGTGCATGATCAGTCACGTGATCAGTACATGATCAGTCACGTGAACAGTGCATGATCATTTACGTGATCTTTGCATGATCAGTCACGTGACCAGTATATGGTTGCTACGTGATCATTCCATGACGAGCCACGTGAGCAGTGCATGATAGCCACGTGATGTGTGCATGAGTTACGTGAGCAGAGTATGATCAGCCACGTGATCAGTGCATGAGTGCCACGTGATCAGTGCATGATATGTCACGTGACAGGTGTGTGATCAGCCACGTGAACAGTGCATGTTCAGCCACGTGATCAGTGCATGATAGCCACGTGATCAGTGCATGATCAGTTACGTGAGCAGTGTATGATCAGCCACGTGATCAGTGCATGGTCAGACACGTGAACAGTGTATGATCAGCCACGTGATCAGTGCATGATATCCAAGTGATCAGTGCATGATCATCACGTGATCAGTGTATGATCAGCCACGTGAACAGTGCATGCTCAGTCACGTGATCTGGGCCTGCTGAGCTGCGTGATTACTGTCTGCTCATCTGCTTGACAATTGCCAGCTGAGCTGCACGATTCCTGCCTGTCATCTGCTTGACAATTGCCAGCTGTGCTGCGTAATTCCTGCCTGCTCAGCTGCTTGATTATTGCCAGCTGAGCAGCATGATTCCTCACACCTGAGTTCCATGATTATTGCCTGCTGACTGTTTGATTCGTGCCTACTCAGCTCTTTGTTTATTGCCTCCAGAGGCACATGATCAGTGTATGATAGCAAACATGATCAGCGCATGATCAGTCACATGATCAGCGCCATTAAGTCACGTGATCACTACATGATAGTCATGTGATCAGTCCATGCTCAGTCACGGTATCAGTGCATGATCAGCCACGTGATCAGTGCATGATCTGTCACAAGATTAGTGTATGATCATCCACGTGATCAGTGCATGGGCAGTCATGTGATCAGTGCATGATATAGACGTGATCAGTGCATGATCAGTCTCGTGATCAGTGCATGATAGCCACGTGATCAGTGCATGATCAGTCACCTGATGGGTGTATGATCATTCACGTGACCTGTACATGGTAGCTACATGATCATTGCATGATCAGCCACGTGAGTAGTGCATGATAGCCACGTGATCACTGCATGATCAGTCACGTGATCAGTGCATGATCAGTCATGTGACCAGTACATGATAGCTGCGTGATCATGGCATGATCAGCCACGTGATCAGTGCATGATAGCCACGTGATCAGTGCATGATCAGACACGTGATCAGTGCATGATCAGCCACGTGATCAGTGCATGATAGCCACGTGATCAGTGCATGATCAGTTACGTGATCAGTGTATGATCAGCCACGTGATCAGTGCATGATCAGACACGTGATCAGTGTATGATCAGCCACGTGATCAGTGCATGATATCCACGTGATCAGTGCATGATCATCACGTGATCAGTGCATGATCAGCCACGTGAACAGTGCATGCTCAGTCACGTGATCAGGGCCTGCTGAGCTGCGTGATTACTGTCTGCTCATCTGCTTGACAATTGCCAGCTGAGCTGCACGATTCCTGCCTGTCATCTGCTTGACAATTGCCAGCTGTGCTGCATAATTCCTGCCTGCTCAGCTGCTTGATTATTGCCAGCTGAGCAGCATGATTCCTCACACCTGTGTTCCATGATTATTGCCTGCTGACTGTTTGATTCGTGCCTACTCAGCTCTTTGTTTATTGCCTCCAGAGGCACATGATCAGTGTATGATAGCAAACATGATCAGCGCATGATCAGTCACATGATCAGCGCCATTAAGTCACGTGATCACTACATGATAGTCATGTGATCAGTCCATGCTCAGTCACGGTATCAGTGCATGATCAGCCACGTGATCAGTGCATGATCTGTCACAAGATTAGTGTATGATCATCCACGTGATCAGTGCATGGGCAGTCATGTGATCAGTGCATGATATAGACGTGATCAGTGCATGATCAGTCACGTGATCAGTGCATGATAGCCACGTGATCAGTGCATGATCAGTCACCTGATGGGTGTATGATCATTCACGTGACCTGTACATGGTAGCTACATGATCATTGCATGATCAGCCACGTGAGTAGTGCATGATAGCCACGTGATCAGTGCATGATCAGTCACGTGATCAGTGCATGATCAGTCATGTGACCAGTACATGGTAGCTGCGTGATCATGCATGATCAGCCACGTGATCAGTGCATGATAGCCACGTGATCAGTGCATGATCAGACACGTGATCAGTGCATGATCAGTCACGTGATCAGTGCATGATCAGCCACGTGATCAGTGCATGATCAGGCACGTGATCAGTGTATGTCAGCCACGTGATCAGTGCATGATAGCCACGTGATCAGTGCATGATCAGTCACGTGATCAGTGCATGATCAGTCACGTGATCAGTGCATGATCAGCCACGTGATCAGTGCATGATCAGCCACGTGATCAGTGCATGATCAATTACGTGATCAGTGCATGATCAGTCACGTGACCAGTACATGGTAGCTACGTGATCAGTGCATGATCAGCCACGTGATCAGTGCATGATAGCCACGTGATCAGTGCATGATAGCCACGTGATCAGTGCATGATCAGTCACGTGATACGTGTGTGATCAGCCACGTGATCAGTGCATGATATCCACGTGATCAGTGCATGACAGCCACGTGATCAGTGCATGATAGCCACGTGATCAGTGCATGATCAGTCACGTGATCATGTGTGATCAGCCACGTGATCAGTGCATGATCAGCCACGTGATCAGTGCATGATCAATTACGTGATCAGTGCATGATCAGTCACGTGACCAGTACATGGTTGCTACGTGATCGTGCATGATCAGCCACGTGATCAGTGCATGATAGCCACGTGATCAGTGCATGATCAGCCACGTGATCAGTGCATGATCAGTCACGTGATCAGTGCATGATCAGCCACGTGATCAGTGCATGATCAGTCACGTGATCAGTGCATGATCAGCCACGTGATCAGTGCATGATCAGCCACGTGATCAGTGCATGATCAGCCACGTGATCAGTGCATGATAGCCACGTGATCAGTGCATGATCAGTCACGTGATCAGTGCATGATCAGCCACGTGATCAGTGCATGATAGCCACGTGATCAGTGCATGATCAGTCACGTGATACGTGTGTGATCAGCCACGTGATCAGTGCATGATAGCCACGTGATCAGTGCATGATCAGCCACGTGATCAGTGCATGATAGCCACGTGATCAGTGCATGATCAGTCACGTGATACATGTGTGATCAGCCACGTGATCAGTGCATGATGAGCCACGTGATCAGTGCATGATCAATTACGTGATCAGTGCATGATCAGTCACGTGACCAGTACATGGTTGCTACGTGATCGTTGCATGATCAGCCACGTGAGCAGTGCATGATAGCCACGTGATCAGTGCATGATCAGTCACGTGATCAGTACATGATCAGTCACGTGAACAGTGCATGATCATTTACGTGATCAGTGCATGATCAGTCACGTGACCAGTATATGGTTGCTACGTGATCATTCCATGACGAGCCACGTGAGCAGTGCATGATAGCCACGTGATGTGTGCATGAGTTACGTGAGCAGAGTATGATCAGCCACGTGATCAGTGCATGAGAGCCACGTGATCAGTGCATGATATGTCACGTGACAGGTGTGTGATCAGCCACGTGAACAGTGCATGTTCAGCCACGTGATCAGTGCATGATAGCCACGTGATCAGTGCATGATCAGTTACGTGAGCAGTGTATGATCAGCCACGTGATCAGTGCATGGTCAGACACGTGAACAGTGTATGATCAGCCACGTGATCAGTGCATGATATCCAAGTGATCAGTGCATGATCATCACGTGATCAGTGTATGATCAGCCACGTGAACAGTGCATGCTCAGTCACGTGATCAGGGCCTGCTGAGCTGCGTGATTACTGTCTGCTCATCTGCTTGACAATTGCCAGCTGAGCTGCACGATTCCTGCCTGTCATCTGCTTGACAATTGCCAGCTGTGCTGCGTAATTCCTGCCTGCTCAGCTGCTTGATTATTGCCAGCTGAGCAGCATGATTCCTCACACCTGAGTTCCATGATTATTGCCTGCTGACTGTTTGATTCGTGCCTACTCAGCTCTTTGTTTATTGCCTCCAGAGGCACATGATCAGTGTATGATAGCAAACATGATCAGCGCATGATCAGTCACATGATCAGCGCCATTAAGTCACGTGATCACTACATGATAGTCATGTGATCAGTCCATGCTCAGTCACGGTATCAGTGCATGATCAGCCACGTGATCAGTGCATGATCTGTCACATGATTAGTGTATGATCATCCACGTGATCAGTGCATGGGCAGTCATGTGATCAGTGCATGATATAGACGTGATCAGTGCATGATCAGTCACGTGATCAGTGCATGATAGCCACGTGATCAGTGCATGATCAGTCACGTGATCAGTGCATGATCAGTCACGTGATCAGTGCATGATCAGCCACGTGATCAGTGCATGATCAGCCACGTGATCAGTGCATGATCAGTCACGTGATCAGTGCATGATCAGTCACGTGATCAGTGCATGGTAGCACGTGATCAGTGCATGATCAGCCACGTGATCAGTGCATGATAGCCACGTGATCAGTGCATGATCAGTCACGTGATCAGTGCATGATCAGCCACGTGATCAGTGCATGCTCAGTCACGTGATCTGCTGAGCTGCGTGATTACTGTCTGCTCATCTGCTTGACAATTGCCAGCTGAGCTGCACGATTCCTGCCTGCTCAGCTGCTTGATTATTGCCAGCTGAGCAGCATGATTCCTCACAGCTGAGTTCCATGATTATTGCCTGCTGACTGTTTGATTCGTGCCTACTCAGCTCTTTGTTTATTGCCTCCAGAGGCACATGATCAGTGTATGATAGCAAACATGATCAGCGCATGATCAGTCACATGATCAGCGCCATTAAGTCACGTGATCACTACATGATAGTCATGTGATCAGTCCATGCTCAGTCACGGTATCAGTGCATGATCAGCCACGTGATCAGTGCATGATCTGTCACAAGATTAGTGTATGATCATCCACGTGATCAGTGCATGGGCAGTCATGTGATCAGTGCATGATATAGACGTGAACAGTGCATGATCAGTCTCGTGATCAGTGCATGATAGCCACGTGATCAGTGCATGATCAGTCACCTGATGGGTGTATGATCATTCACGTGACCTGTACATGGTAGCTACATGATCATTGCATGATCAGCCACGTGAGTAGTTCATGATAGCCACGTGATCACTGCATGATCAGTCACGTGATCAGTGCATGATCAGTCATGTGACCAGTACATGGTAGCTGCGTGATCATGGCATGATCAGCCACGTGAGCAGTGCATGATAGCCACGTGATCAGTGCATGATCAGACACGAGATCAGTGCATGATCAGTCACGTGATCAGTGCATGATCAGCCACGTGATCAGTGCATGACCAGGCACGTGATCAGTGTATGTCAGCCAAGTGATCAGTGCATGATAGCCACGTGATCAGTGCATGATCAGTCACGTGATCAGTGCATGATCAGTTATGTGATCAGTGTATGATCAGCCACGTGATCAGTGCATGATCAGCCACATGATCAGTGCATGATCAATTACGTGATCAGTGCATGATCAGTCACGTGACCAGTACATGATCATTGCCTGATCAGCCACGTGATCAGTGCATGATAGCCACGTGATCAGTGCATGATAGCCACGTGATCAGTGCATGATCAGTCATGTGATACGTGTGTGATCAGCCACGTGATCAGTGCATGATATCCACGTGATCAGTGCATGACAGCCACGTGATCAGTGCATGAGAGCCACGTGATCAGTGCATGATCAGTCACGTGATACATGTGTGATCAGCCACGTGATCAGTGCATGATGAGCCACGTGATCAGTGCAGGATCAATTACGTGATCAGTGCATGATCAGTCACGTGACCAGTACATGGTTGCTACGTGATCGTTGCATGATCAGCCACGTGAGCAGAGCATGATAGCCACGTGATCAGTGCATGATCAGTCACGTGATCAGTACATGATCAGTCACGTGAACAGTGCATGATCATTTACGTGATCTTTGCATGATCAGTCACGTTACCAGTATATGGTTGCTACGTGATCATTCCATGACGAGCCACGTGAGCAGTGCATGATAGCCACGTGATGTGTGCATGAGTTACGTGAGCAGAGTATGATCAGCCACGTGATCAGTGCATGAGTGCCACGTGATCAGTGCATGATATGTCACGTGACAGGTGTGTGATCAGCCACGTGAACAGTGCATGTTCAGCCACGTGATCAGTGCATGATAGCCACGTGATCAGTGCATGATCAGTTACGTGAGCAGTGTATGATCAGCCACGTGATCAGTGCATGGTCAGACACGTGAACAGTGTATGATCAGCCACGTGATCAGTGCATGATATCCAAGTGATCAGTGCATGATCATCACGTGATCAGTGTATGATCAGCCACGTGAACAGTGCATGCTCAGTCACGTGATCTGGGCCTGCTGAGCTGCGTGATTACTGTCTGCTCATCTGCTTGACAATTGCCAGCTGAGCTGCACGATTCCTGCCTGTCATCTGCTTGACAATTGCCAGCTGTGCTGCGTAATTCCTGCCTGCTCAGCTGCTTGATTATTGCCAGCTGAGCAGCATGATTCCTCACACCTGAGTTCCATGATTATTGCCTGCTGACTGTTTGATTCGTGCCTACTCAGCTCTTTGTTTATTGCCTCCAGAGGCACATGATCAGTGTATGATAGCAAACATGATCAGCGCATGATCAGTCACATGATCAGCGCCATTAAGTCACGTGATCACTACATGATAGTCATGTGATCAGTCCATGCTCAGTCACGGTATCAGTGCATGATCAGCCACGTGATCAGTGCATGATCTGTCACAAGATTAGTGTATGATCATCCACGTGATCAGTGCATGGGCAGTCATGTGATCAGTGCATGATATAGACGTGATCAGTGCATGATCAGTCTCGTGATCAGTGCATGATAGCCACGTGATCAGTGCATGATCAGTCACCTGATGGGTGTATGATCATTCACGTGACCTGTACATGGTAGCTACATGATCATTGCATGATCAGCCACGTGAGTAGTGCATGATAGCCACGTGATCACTGCATGATCAGTCACGTGATCAGTGCATGATCAGTCATGTGACCAGTACATGGTAGCTGCGTGATCATGGCATGATCAGCCACGTGAGCAGTGCATGATAGCCACGTGATCAGTGCATGATCAGACACGTGATCAGTGCATGATCAGCCACGTGATCAGTGCATGATCAGCCACGTGATCAGTGCATGATCAGTCACGTGATCAGTGCATGATCAGCCACGTGATCAGTGCATGATCAGTCACGTGATCAGTGCATGATCAGCCACGTGATCAGTGCATGATCAGCCACGTGATCAGTGCATGATCAATTACGTGATCAGTGCATGATCAGTCACGTGACCAGTACATGGTAGCTACGTGATCGTGCATGATCAGCCACGTGATCAGTGCATGATAGCCACGTGATCAGTGCATGATCAGCCACGTGATCAGTGCATGATCAGTCACGTGATCAGTGCATGATCAGCCACGTGATCAGTGCATGATCAGTCACGTGATCAGTGCATGATCAGCCACGTGATCAGTGCATGATCAGCCACGTGATCAGTGCATGATCAGCCACGTGATCAGTGCATGATAGCCACGTGATCAGTGCATGATCAGTCACGTGATCAGTGCATGATCAGCCACGTGATCAGTGCATGATAGCCACGTGATCAGTGCATGATCAGTCACGTGATACGTGTGTGATCAGCCACGTGATCAGTGCATGATAGCCACGTGATCAGTGCATGATCAGCCACGTGATCAGTGCATGAGAGCCACGTGATCAGTGCATGATCAGTCACGTGATACATGTGTGATCAGCCACGTGATCAGTGCATGATGAGCCACGTGATCAGTGCATGATCAATTACGTGATCAGTGCATGATCAGTCACGTGACCAGTACATGGTTGCTACGTGATCGTTGCATGATCAGCCACGTGAGCAGTGCATGATAGCCACGTGATCAGTGCATGATCAGTCACGTGATCAGTGCATGATCAGTCACGTGAACAGTGCATGATCATTTACGTGATCTTTGCATGATCAGTCACGTGACCAGTATATGGTTGCTACGTGATCATTCCATGACAGCCACGTGAGCAGTGCATGATAGCCACGTGATGTGTGCATGAGTTACGTGAGCAGAGTATGATCAGCCACGTGATCAGTGCATGAGAGCCACGTGATCAGTGCATGATATGTCACGTGACAGTGTGTGATCAGCCACGTGATCAGTGCATGTTCAGCCACGTGATCAGTGCATGATAGCCACGTGATCAGTGCATGATCAGTTACGTGAGCAGTGTATGATCAGCCACGTGATCAGTGCATGGTCAGACACGTGAACAGTGTATGATCAGCCACGTGATCAGTGCATGATATCCAAGTGATCAGTGCATGATCATCACGTGATCAGTGTATGATCAGCCACGTGAACAGTGCATGCTCAGTCACGTGATCAGGGCCTGCTGAGCTGCGTGATTACTGTCTGCTCATCTGCTTGACAATTGCCAGCTGAGCTGCACGATTCCTGCCTGTCATCTGCTTGACAATTGCCAGCTGTGCTGCGTAATTCCTGCCTGCTCAGCTGCTTGATTATTGCCAGCTGAGCAGCATGATTCCTCACACCTGAGTTCCATGATTATTGCCTGCTGACTGTTTGATTCGTGCCTACTCAGCTCTTTGTTTATTGCCTCCAGAGGCACATGATCAGTGTATGATAGCAAACATGATCAGCGCATGATCAGTCACATGATCAGCGCCATTAAGTCACGTGATCACTACATGATAGTCATGTGATCAGTCCATGCTCAGTCACGGTATCAGTGCATGATCAGCCACGTGATCAGTGCATGATCTGTCACAAGATTAGTGTATGATCATCCACGTGATCAGTGCATGGGCAGTCATGTGATCAGTGCATGATATAGACGTGATCAGTGCATGATCAGTCACGTGATCAGTGCATGATAGCCACGTGATCAGTGCATGATCAGTCACGTGATCAGTGCATGATCAGCCACGTGATCAGTGCATGATCAGCCACGTGATCAGTGCATGATCAGCCACGTGATCAGTGCATGATCAGTCACGTGATCAGTGCATGATCAGTCACGTGATCAGTGCATGGTAGCACGTGATCAGTGCATGATCAGCCACGTGATCAGTGCATGATAGCCACGTGATCAGTGCATGATCAGTCACGTGATCAGTGCATGATCAGCCACGTGATCAGTGCATGCTCAGTCACGTGATCAGTGCCTGCTGAGCTGCGTGATTACTGTCTGCTCATCTGCTTGACAATTGCCAGCTGAGCTGCACGATTCCTGCCTGCTCAGCTGCTTGATTATTGCCAGCTGAGCAGCATGATTCCTCACACCTGTGTTCCATGATTATTGCCTGCTGACTGTTTGATTCGTGCCTACTCAGCTCTTTGTTTATTGCCTCCAGAGGCACATGATCAGTGTATGATAGCAAACATGATCAGTGCATGATCAGTCACATGATCAGCGCCATTAAGTCACGTGATCACTACATGATAGTCATGTGATCAGTCCATGCTCAGTCACGGTATCAGTGCATGATCAGCCACGTGATCAGTGCATGATCTGTCACAAGATTAGTGTATGATCATCCACGTGATCAGTGCATGGGCAGTCATGTGATCAGTGCATGATATAGACGTGATCAGTGCATGATCAGTCACGTGATCAGTGCATGATAGCCACGTGATCAGTGCATGATCAGTCACCTGATGGGTGTATGATCATTCACGTGACCTGTACATGGTAGCTACATGATCATTGCATGATCAGCCACGTGAGTAGTGCATGATAGCCACGTGATCAGTGCATGATCAGTCACGTGATCAGTGCATGATCAGTCATGTGACCAGTACATGGTAGCTGCGTGATCATGGCATGATCAGCCACGTGAGCAGTGCATGATAGCCACGTGATCAGTGCATGATCAGACACGTGATCAGTGCATGATCAGTCACGTGATCAGTGCATGATCAGCCACGTGATCAGTGCATGATCAGGCACGTGATCAGTGTATGTCAGCCACGTGATCAGTGCATGATAGCCACGTGATCAGTGCATGATCAGTCACGTGATCAGTGCATGATCAGTTACGTGATCAGTGTATGATCAGCCACGTGATCAGTGCATGATCAGCCACGTGATCAGTGCATGATCAATTACGTGATCAGTGCATGATCAGTCACGTGACCAGTACATGATCATTGCCTGATCAGCCACGTGATCAGTGCATGATAGCCACGTGATCAGTGCATGATAGCCACGTGATCAGTGCATGATCAGTCATGTGATACGTGTGTGATCAGCCACGTGATCAGTGCATGATATCCACGTGATCAGTGCATGACAGCCACGTGATCAGTGCATGAGAGCCACGTGATCAGTGCATGATCAGTCACGTGATACATGTGTGATCAGCCACGTGATCAGTGCATGATGAGCCACGTGATCAGTGCAGGATCAATTACGTGATCAGTGCATGATCAGTCACGTGACCAGTACATGGTTGCTACGTGATCGTTGCATGATCAGCCACGTGAGCAGAGCATGATAGCCACGTGATCAGTGCATGATCAGTCACGTGATCAGTACATGATCAGTCACGTGAACAGTGCATGATCATTTACGTGATCTTTGCATGATCAGTCACGTGACCAGTATATGGTTGCTACGTGATCATTCCATGACGAGCCACGTGAGCAGTGCATGATAGCCACGTGATGTGTGCATGAGTTACGTGAGCAGAGTATGATCAGCCACGTGATCAGTGCATGAGTGCCACGTGATCAGTGCATGATATGTCACGTGACAGGTGTGTGATCAGCCACGTGAACAGTGCATGTTCAGCCACGTGATCAGTGCATGATAGCCACGTGATCAGTGCATGATCAGTTACGTGAGCAGTGTATGATCAGCCACGTGATCAGTGCATGGTCAGACACGTGAACAGTGTATGATCAGCCACGTGATCAGTGCATGATATCCAAGTGATCAGTGCATGATCATCACGTGATCAGTGTATGATCAGCCACGTGAACAGTGCATGCTCAGTCACGTGATCTGGGCCTGCTGAGCTGCGTGATTACTGTCTGCTCATCTGCTTGACAATTGCCAGCTGAGCTGCACGATTCCTGCCTGTCATCTGCTTGACAATTGCCAGCTGTGCTGCATAATTCCTGCCTGCTCAGCTGCTTGATTATTGCCAGCTGAGCAGCATGATTCCTCACACCTGAGTTCCATGATTATTGCCTGCTGACTGTTTGATTCGTGCCTACTCAGCTCTTTGTTTATTGCCTCCAGAGGCACATGATCAGTGTATGATAGCAAACATGATCAGCGCATGATCAGTCACATGATCAGCGCCATTAAGTCACGTGATCACTACATGATAGTCATGTGATCAGTCCATGCTCAGTCACGGTATCAGTGCATGATCAGCCACGTGATCAGTGCATGATCTGTCACAAGATTAGTGTATGATCATCCACGTGATCAGTGCAGGGCAGTCATGTGATCAGTGCATGATATAGACGTGATCAGTGCATGATCAGTCTCGTGATCAGTGCATGATAGCCACGTGATCAGTGCATGATCAGTCACCTGATGGGTGTATGATCATTCACGTGACCTGTACATGGTAGCTACATGATCATTGCATGATCAGCCACGTGAGTAGTTCATGATAGCCACGTGATCAGTGCATGATCAGTCACGTGATCAGTGCATGATCAGTCATGTGACCAGTACATGATAGCTGCGTGATCATGGCATGATCAGCCACGTGAGCAGTGCATGATAGCCACGTGATCAGTGCATGATCAGACACGTGATCAGTGCATGATCAGCCACGTGATCAGTGCATGATAGCCACGTGATCAGTGCATGATCAGTTACGTGATCAGTGTATGATCAGCCACGTGATCAGTGCATGATCAGACACGTGATCAGTGTATGATCAGCCACGTGATCAGTGCATGATATCCACGTGATCAGTGCATGATCATCACGTGATCAGTGTATGATCAGCCACGTGAACAGTGCATGCTCAGTCACGTGATCAGGGCCTGCTGAGCTGCGTGATTACTGTCTGCTCATCTGCTTGACAATTGCCAGCTGAGCTGCACGATTCCTGCCTGTCATCTGCTTGACAATTGCCAGCTGTGCTGCATAATTCCTGCCTGCTCAGCTGCTTGATTATTGCCAGCTGAGCAGCATGATTCCTCTCACCTGAGTTCCATGATTATTGCCTGCTGACTGTTTGATTCGTGCCTACTCAGCTCTTTGTTTATTGCCTCCAGAGGCACATGATCAGTGTATGATAGCAAACATGATCAGCGCATGATCAGTCACATGATCAGCGCCATTAAGTCACGTGATCACTACATGATAGTCATGTGATCAGTCCATGCTCAGTCACGGTATCAGTGCATGATCAGCCACGTGATCAGTGCATGATCTGTCACATGATTAGTGTATGATCATCCACGTGATCAGTGCATGGGCAGTCATGTGATCAGTGCATGATATAGACGTGATCAGTGCATGATCAGTCACGTGATCAGTGCATGATAGCCACGTGATCAGTGCATGATCAGTCACCTGATGGGTGTATGATCATTCACGTGACCTGTACATGGTAGCTACATGATCATTGCATGATCAGCCACGTGAGTAGTGCATGATAGCCACGTGATCAGTGCATGATCAGTCACGTGATCAGTGCATGATCAGTCATGTGACCAGTACATGGTAGCTGCGTGATCATGGCATGATCAGCCACGTGAGCAGTGCATGATAGCCACGTGATCAGTGCATGATCAGACACGTGATCAGTGCATGATCAGTCACGTGATCAGTGCATGATCAGCCACGTGATCAGTGCATGATCAGGCACGTGATCAGTGTATGTCAGCCACGTGATCAGTGCATGATAGCCACGTGATCAGTGCATGATCAGTCACGTGATCAGTGCATGATCAGTTACGTGATCAGTGTATGATCAGCCACGTGATCAGTGCATGATCAGCCACATGATCAGTGCATGATCAATTACGTGATCAGTGCATGATCAGTCACGTGACCAGTACATGGTAGCTACGTGATCATTGCATGATCAGCCACGTGATCAGTGCATGATAGCCACGTGATCAGTGCATGATAGCCACGTGATCAGTGCATGATCAGTCACGTGATACGTGTGTGATCAGCCACGTGATCAGTGCATGATATCCACGTGATCAGTGCATGACAGCCACGTGATCAGTGCATGATAGCCACGTGATCAGTGCATGATCAGTCACGTGATCATGTGTGATCAGCCACGTGATCAGTGCATGATGAGCCACGTGATCAGTGCATGATCAATTACGTGATCAGTGCATGATCAGTCACGTGACCAGTGCATGGTTGCTACGTGATCAGTGCATGATCAGCCACGTGATCAGTGCATGATAGCCACGTGATCAGTGCATGATCAGCCACGTGATCAGTGCATGATCAGTCACGTGATCAGTGCATGATCAGCCACGTGATCAGTGCATGATCAGTCACGTGATCAGTGCATGATCAGCCACGTGATCAGTGCATGATCAGCCACGTGATCAGTGCATGATCAGCCACGTGATCAGTGCATGATAGCCACGTGATCAGTGCATGATCAGTCACGTGATCAGTGCATGATCAGCCACGTGATCAGTGCATGATAGCCACGTGATCAGTGCATGATCAGTCATGTGATACGTGTGTGATCAGCCACGTGATCAGTGCATGATAGCCACGTGATCAGTGCATGACAGCCACGTGATCAGTGCATGATAGCCACGTGATCAGTGCATGATCAGTCACGTGATACATGTGTGATCAGCCACGTGATCAGTGCATGATGAGCCACGTGATCAGTGCATGATCAATTACGTGATCAGTGCATGATCAGTCACGTGACCAGTACATGGTTGCTACGTGATCGTTGCATGATCAGCCACGTGAGCAGTGCATGATAGCCACGTGATCAGTGCATGATCAGTCACGTGATCAGTACATGATCAGTCACGTGAACAGTGCATGATCATTTACGTGATCTTTGCATGATCAGTCACGTGACCAGTATATGGTTGCTACGTGATCATTCCATGACGAGCCACGTGAGCAGTGCATGATAGCCACGTGATGTGTGCATGAGTTACGTGAGCAGAGTATGATCAGCCACGTGATCAGTGCATGAGTGCCACGTGATCAGTGCATGATATGTCACGTGACAGGTGTGTGATCAGCCACGTGAACAGTGCATGTTCAGCCACGTGATCAGTGCATGATAGCCACGTGATCAGTGCATGATCAGTTACGTGAGCAGTGTATGATCAGCCACGTGATCAGTGCATGGTCAGACACGTGAACAGTGTATGATCAGCCACGTGATCAGTGCATGATATCCAAGTGATCAGTGCATGATCATCACGTGATCAGTGTATGATCAGCCACGTGAACAGTGCATGCTCAGTCACGTGATCTGGGCCTGCTGAGCTGCGTGATTACTGTCTGCTCATCTGCTTGACAATTGCCAGCTGAGCTGCACGATTCCTGCCTGTCATCTGCTTGACAATTGCCAGCTGTGCTGCGTAATTCCTGCCTGCTCAGCTGCTTGATTATTGCCAGCTGAGCAGCATGATTCCTCACACCTGAGTTCCATGATTATTGCCTGCTGACTGTTTGATTCGTGCCTACTCAGCTCTTTGTTTATTGCCTCCAGAGGCACATGATCAGTGTATGATAGCAAACATGATCAGCGCATGATCAGTCACATGATCAGCGCCATTAAGTCACGTGATCACTACATGATAGTCATGTGATCAGTCCATGCTCAGTCACGGTATCAGTGCATGATCAGCCACGTGATCAGTGCATGATCTGTCACAAGATTAGTGTATGATCATCCACGTGATCAGTGCATGGGCAGTCATGTGATCAGTGCATGATATAGACGTGATCAGTGCATGATCAGTCTCGTGATCAGTGCATGATAGCCACGTGATCAGTGCATGATCAGTCACGTGATCAGTGCATGATCAGTCACGTGATCAGTGCATGATCAGCCACGTGATCAGTGCATGATCAGCCACGTGATCAGTGCATGATCAGTCACGTGATCAGTGCATGATCAGTCACGTGATCAGTGCATGGTAGCACGTGATCAGTGCATGATCAGCCACGTGATCAGTGCATGATAGCCACGTGATCAGTGCATGATCAGTCACGTGATCAGTGCATGATCAGCCACGTGATCAGTGCATGATCAGTCACGTGATCAGTGCATGCTGAGCTGCGTGATTACTGTCTGCTCATCTGCTTGACAATTGCCAGCTGAGCTGCACGATTCCTGCCTGATCAGCTGCTTGATTATTGCCAGCTGAGCAGCATGATTCCTCACAGCTGAGTTCCATGATTATTGCCTGCTGACTGTTTGATTCGTGCCTACTCAGCTCTTTGTTTATTGCCTCCAGAGGCACATGATCAGTGTATGATAGCAAACATGATCAGTGCATGATCAGTCACATGATCAGTGCCATTAAGTCACGTGATCAGTGCATGATAGTCATGTGATCAGTCCATGCTCAGTCACGTATCAGTGCATGATCAGCCACGTGATCAGTGCATGATCTGTCACAAGATTAGTGTATGATCATCCACGTGATCAGTGCATGGGCAGTCATGTGATCAGTGCATGATATAGACGTGAACAGTGCATGATCAGTCACGTGATCAGTGCATGATAGCCACGTGATCAGTGCATGATCAGTCACCTGATGGGTGTATGATCATTCACGTGACCTGTACATGGTAGCTACATGATCATTGCATGATCAGCCACGTGAGTAGTTCATGATAGCCACGTGATCAGTGCATGATCAGTCACGTGATCAGTGCATGATCAGTCATGTGACCAGTACATGGTAGCTGCGTGATCATGGCATGATCAGCCACGTGAGCAGTGCATGATAGCCACGTGATCAGTGCATGATCAGACACGTGATCAGTGCATGATCAGTCACGTGATCAGTGCATGATCAGCCACGTGATCAGTGCATGATCAGGCACGTGATCAGTGTATGTCAGCCACGTGATCAGTGCATGATAGCCACGTGATCAGTGCATGATCAGTCACGTGATCAGTGCATGATCAGTTATGTGATCAGTGTATGATCAGCCACGTGATCAGTGCATGATCAGCCACGTGATCAGTGCATGATCAATTACGTGATCAGTGCATGATCAGTCACGTGACCAGTACATGATCATTGCCTGATCAGCCACGTGATCAGTGCATGATAGCCACGTGATCAGTGCATGATAGCCACGTGATCAGTGCATGATCAGTCATGTGATACGTGTGTGATCAGCCACGTGATCAGTGCATGATATCCACGTGATCAGTGCATGACAGCCACGTGATCAGTGCATGAGAGCCACGTGATCAGTGCATGATCAGTCACGTGATACATGTGTGATCAGCCACGTGATCAGTGCATGATGAGCCACGTGATCAGTGCAGGATCAATTACGTGATCAGTGCATGATCAGTCACGTGACCAGTACATGGTTGCTACGTGATCGTTGCATGATCAGCCACGTGAGCAGAGCATGATAGCCACGTGATCAGTGCATGATCAGTCACGTGATCAGTACATGATCAGTCACGTGAACAGTGCATGATCATTTACGTGATCTTTGCATGATCAGTCACGTTACCAGTATATGGTTGCTACGTGATCATTCCATGACGAGCCACGTGAGCAGTGCATGATAGCCACGTGATGTGTGCATGAGTTACGTGAGCAGAGTATGATCAGCCACGTGATCAGTGCATGAGTGCCACGTGATCAGTGCATGATATGTCACGTGACAGGTGTGTGATCAGCCACGTGAACAGTGCATGTTCAGCCACGTGATCAGTGCATGATAGCCACGTGATCAGTGCATGATCAGTTACGTGAGCAGTGTATGATCAGCCACGTGATCAGTGCATGGTCAGACACGTGAACAGTGTATGATCAGCCACGTGATCAGTGCATGATATCCAAGTGATCAGTGCATGATCATCACGTGATCAGTGTATGATCAGCCACGTGAACAGTGCATGCTCAGTCACGTGATCTGGGCCTGCTGAGCTGCGTGATTACTGTCTGCTCATCTGCTTGACAATTGCCAGCTGAGCTGCACGATTCCTGCCTGTCATCTGCTTGACAATTGCCAGCTGTGCTGCGTAATTCCTGCCTGCTCAGCTGCTTGATTATTGCCAGCTGAGCAGCATGATTCCTCACACCTGAGTTCCATGATTATTGCCTGCTGACTGTTTGATTCGTGCCTACTCAGCTCTTTGTTTATTGCCTCCAGAGGCACATGATCAGTGTATGATAGCAAACATGATCAGCGCATGATCAGTCACATGATCAGCGCCATTAAGTCACGTGATCACTACATGATAGTCATGTGATCAGTCCATGCTCAGTCACGGTATCAGTGCATGATCAGCCACGTGATCAGTGCATGATCTGTCACAAGATTAGTGTATGATCATCCACGTGATCAGTGCATGGGCAGTCATGTGATCAGTGCATGATATAGACGTGATCAGTGCATGATCAGTCACGTGATCAGTGCATGATAGCCACGTGATCAGTGCATGATCAGTCACCTGATGGGTGTATGATCATTCACGTGACCTGTACATGGTAGCTACATGATCATTGCATGATCAGCCACGTGAGTAGTTCATGATAGCCACGTGATCACTGCATGATCAGTCACGTGATCAGTGCATGATCAGTCATGTGACCAGTACATGATAGCTGCGTGATCATGCATGATCAGCCACGTGAGCAGTGCATGATAGCCACGTGATCAGTGCATGATCAGACACGTGATCAGTGCATGATCAGCCACGTGATCAGTGCATGATAGCCACGTGATCAGTGCATGATCAGTTACGTGATCAGTGTATGATCAGCCACGTGATCAGTGCATGGTCAGACACGTGATCAGTGTATGATCAGCCACGTGATCAGTGCATGATATCCAAGTGATCAGTGCATGATCATCACGTGATCAGTGTATGATCAGCCACGTGAACAGTGCATGCTCAGTCACGTGATCTGGGCCTGCTGAGCTGCGTGATTACTGTCTGCTCATCTGCTTGACAATTGCCAGCTGAGCTGCACGATTCCTGCCTGTCATCTGCTTGACAATTGCCAGCTGTGCTGCATAATTCCTGCCTGCTCAGCTGCTTGATTATTGCCAGCTGAGCAGCATGATTCCTCACACCTGTGTTCCATGATTATTGCCTGCTGACTGTTTGATTCGTGCCTACTCAGCTCTTTGTTTATTGCCTCCAGAGGCACATGATCAGTGTATGATAGCAAACATGATCAGCGCATGATCAGTCACATGATCAGCGCCATTAAGTCACGTGATCACTACATGATAGTCATGTGATCAGTCCATGCTCAGTCACGGTATCAGTGCATGATCAGCCACGTGATCAGTGCATGATCTGTCACAAGATTAGTGTATGATCATCCACGTGATCAGTGCACGGGCAGTCATGTGATCAGTGCATGATATAGACGTGAACAGTGCATGATCAGTCTCGTGATCAGTGCATGATAGCCACGTGATCAGTGCATGATCAGTCACCTGATGGGTGTATGATCATTCACGTGACCTGTACATGGTAGCTACATGATCATTGCATGATCAGCCACGTGAGTAGTTCATGATAGCCACGTGATCACTGCATGATCAGTCACGTGATCAGTGCATGATCAGTCATGTGACCAGTACATGGTAGCTGCGTGATCATGGCATGATCAGCCACGTGAGCAGTGCATGATAGCCACGTGATCAGTGCATGATCAGACACGAGATCAGTGCATGATCAGTCACGTGATCAGTGCATGATCAGCCACGTGATCAGTGCATGACCAGGCACGTGATCAGTGTATGTCAGCCAAGTGATCAGTGCATGATAGCCACGTGATCAGTGCATGATCAGTCACGTGATCAGTGCATGATCAGTTATGTGATCAGTGTATGATCAGCCACGTGATCAGTGCATGATCAGCCACATGATCAGTGCATGATCAATTACGTGATCAGTGCATGATCAGTCACGTGACCAGTACATGGTAGCTACGTGATCATTGCCTGATCAGCCACGTGATCAGTGCATGATAGCCACGTGATCAGTGCATGATAGCCACGTGATCAGTGCATGATCAGTCATGTGATACGTGTGTGATCAGCCACGTGATCAGTGCATGATATCCACGTGATCAGTGCATGACAGCCACGTGATCAGTGCATGAGAGCCACGGGATCAGTGCATGATCAGTCACGTGATACATGTGTGATCAGCCACGTGATCAGTGCATGATGAGCCACGTGATCAGTGCAGGATCAATTACGTGATCAGTGCATGATCAGTCACGTGACCAGTACATGGTTGCTACGTGATCGTTGCATGATCAGCCACGTGAGCAGAGCATGATAGCCACGTGGTCAGTGCATGATCAGTCACGTGATCAGTACATGATCAGTCACGTGAACAGTGCATGATCATTTACGTGATCTTTGCATGATCAGTCACGTTACCAGTATATGGTTGCTACGTGATCATTCCATGACGAGCCACGTGAGCAGTGCATGATAGCCACGTGATGTGTGCATGAGTTACGTGAGCAGAGTATGATCAGCCACGTGATCAGTGCATGAGTGCCACGTGATCAGTGCATGATATGTCACGTGACAGGTGTGTGATCAGCCACGTGAACAGTGCATGTTCAGCCACGTGATCAGTGCATGATAGCCACGTGATCAGTGCATGATCAGTTACGTGAGCAGTGTATGATCAGCCACGTGATCAGTGCATGGTCAGACACGTGAACAGTGTATGATCAGCCACGTGATCAGTGCATGATATCCAAGTGATCAGTGCATGATCATCACGTGATCAGTGTATGATCAGCCACGTGAACAGTGCATGCTCAGTCACGTGATCTGGGCCTGCTGAGCTGCGTGATTACTGTCTGCTCATCTGCTTGACAATTGCCAGCTGAGCTGCACGATTCCTGCCTGTCATCTGCTTGACAATTGCCAGCTGTGCTGCGTAATTCCTGCCTGCTCAGCTGCTTGATTATTGCCAGCTGAGCAGCATGATTCCTCACACCTGAGTTCCATGATTATTGCCTGCTGACTGTTTGATTCGTGCCTACTCAGCTCTTTGTTTATTGCCTCCAGAGGCACATGATCAGTGTATGATAGCAAACATGATCAGCGCATGATCAGTCACATGATCAGCGCCATTAAGTCACGTGATCACTACATGATAGTCATGTGATCAGTCCATGCTCAGTCACGGTATCAGTGCATGATCAGCCACGTGATCAGTGCATGATCTGTCACAAGATTAGTGTATGATCATCCACGTGATCAGTGCACGGGCAGTCATGTGATCAGTGCATGATATAGACGTGAACAGTGCATGATCAGTCTCGTGATCAGTGCATGATAGCCACGTGATCAGTGCATGATCAGTCACCTGATGGGTGTATGATCATTCACGTGACCTGTACATGGTAGCTACATGATCATTGCATGATCAGCCACGTGAGTAGTTCATGATAGCCACGTGATCACTGCATGATCAGTCACGTGATCAGTGCATGATCAGTCATGTGACCAGTACATGGTAGCTGCGTGATCATGGCATGATCAGCCACGTGAGCAGTGCATGATAGCCACGTGATCAGTGCATGATCAGACACGAGATCAGTGCATGATCAGTCACGTGATCAGTGCATGATCAGCCACGTGATCAGTGCATGATCAGTCACGTGATCAGTGCATGATCAGCCACGTGATCAGTGCATGACCAGGCACGTGATCAGTGTATGTCAGCCACGTGATCAGTGCATGATAGCCACGTGATCAGTGCATGATCAGTCACGTGATCAGTGCATGATCAGTTATGTGATCAGTGTATGATCAGCCACGTGATCAGTGCATGATCAGCCACATGATCAGTGCATGATCAATTACGTGATCAGTGCATGATCAGTCACGTGACCAGTACATGGTAGCTACGTGATCATTGCATGATCAGCCACGTGATCAGTGCATGATAGCCACGTGATCAGTGCATGATAGCCACGTGATCAGTGCATGATCAGTCATGTGATACGTGTGTGATCAGCCACGTGATCAGTGCATGATATCCACGTGATCAGTGCATGACAGCCACGTGATCAGTGCATGAGAGCCACGTGATCAGTGCATGATCAGTCACGTGATACATGTGTGATCAGCCACGTGATCAGTGCATGATGAGCCACGTGATCAGTGCATGATCAATTACGTGATCAGTGCATGATCAGTCACGTGACCAGTACATGGTTGCTACGTGATCGTTGCATGATCAGCCACGTGAGCAGAGCATGATAGCCACGTGATCAGTGCATGATCAGTCACGTGATCAGTGCATGATCAGTCACGTGAACAGTGCATGATCATTTACGTGATCTTTGCATGATCAGTCACGTGACCAGTATATGGTTGCTACGTGATCATTCCATGACGAGCCACGTGAGCAGTGCATGATAGCCACGTGATGTGTGCATGAGTTACGTGAGCAGAGTATGATCAGCCACGTGATCAGTGCATGAGTGCCACGTGATCAGTGCATGATATGTCACGTGACAGTGTGTGATCAGCCACGTGAACAGTGCATGTTCAGCCACGTGATCAGTGCATGATAGCCACGTGATCAGTGCATGATCAGTTACGTGATCAGTGTATGATCAGCCACGTGATCAGTGCATGATAGCCACGTGATCAGTGCATGATCAGCCACGTGATCAGTGCATGATAGCCACGTGATCAGTGCATGATCAGTCACGTGATCATGTGTGATCAGCCACGTGATCAGTGCATGATCAGCCACGTGATCAGTGCATGATCAGTCACGTGATCAGTGCATGATCAGTCACGTGACCAGTGCATGATGCTACGTGATCATTGCATGATCAGCCACGTGATCAGTGCATGATAGCCACGTGATCAGTGCATGATCAGTCACGTGATCAGTGCATGATCAGTCACGTGATCAGTGCATGATCAGGCACGTGATCAGTGTATGATCAGCCACGTGATCAGTGCATGATAGCCACGTGATCAGTGCATGATCAGTCACGTGATCAGTGCATGATCAGTCATGTGATCAGTGCATGATCAGCCACGTGATCAGTGCATGATCAGCCACGTGATCAGTGCATGATCAGTTACGTGATCAGTGCATGATCAGTCACGTGATCAGTACATGGTAGCTACGTGATCAGTGCATGATCAGCCACGTGATCAGTGCATGATAGCCACGTGATCAGTGCATGATCAGTTACGTGATCAGTGCATGATCAGCCACGTGATCAGTGCATGAGAGCCACGTGATCAGTGCATGATCAGTCACGTGATACATGTGTGATCAGCCACGTGATCAGTGCATGATGAGCCACGTGATCAGTGCAGGATCAATTACGTGATCAGTGCATGATCAGTCACGTGACCAGTACATGGTTGCTACGTGATCGTTGCATGATCAGCCACGTGAGCAGAGCATGATAGCCACGTGATCAGTGCATGATCAGTCACGTGATCAGTACATGATCAGTCACGTGAACAGTGCATGATCATTTACGTGATCAGTGCATGATCAGTCACGTGACCAGTATATGGTTGCTACGTGATCATTCCATGACGAGCCACGTGAGCAGTGCATGATAGCCACGTGATGTGTGCATGAGTTACGTGAGCAGAGTATGATCAGCCACGTGATCAGTGCATGAGTGCCACGTGATCAGTGCATGATATGTCACGTGACAGGTGTGTGATCAGCCACGTGAACAGTGCATGTTCAGCCACGTGATCAGTGCATGATAGCCACGTGATCAGTGCATGATCAGTTACGTGAGCAGTGTATGATCAGCCACGTGATCAGTGCATGGTCAGACACGTGAACAGTGTATGATCAGCCACGTGATCAGTGCATGATATCCAAGTGATCAGTGCATGATCATCACGTGATCAGTGTATGATCAGCCACGTGAACAGTGCATGCTCAGTCACGTGATCTGGGCCTGCTGAGCTGCGTGATTACTGTCTGCTCATCTGCTTGACAATTGCCAGCTGAGCTGCACGATTCCTGCCTGTCATCTGCTTGACAATTGCCAGCTGTGCTGCGTAATTCCTGCCTGCTCAGCTGCTTGATTATTGCCAGCTGAGCAGCATGATTCCTCACACCTGAGTTCCATGATTATTGCCTGCTGACTGTTTGATTCGTGCCTACTCAGCTCTTTGTTTATTGCCTCCAGAGGCACATGATCAGTGTATGATAGCAAACATGATCAGCGCATGATCAGTCACATGATCAGCGCCATTAAGTCACGTGATCACTACATGATAGTCATGTGATCAGTCCATGCTCAGTCACGGTATCAGTGCATGATCAGCCACGTGATCAGTGCATGATCTGTCACAAGATTAGTGTATGATCATCCACGTGATCAGTGCACGGGCAGTCATGTGATCAGTGCATGATATAGACGTGAACAGTGCATGATCAGTCTCGTGATCAGTGCATGATAGCCACGTGATCAGTGCATGATCAGTCACCTGATGGGTGTATGATCATTCACGTGACCTGTACATGGTAGCTACATGATCATTGCATGATCAGCCACGTGAGTAGTTCATGATAGCCACGTGATCACTGCATGATCAGTCACGTGATCAGTGCATGATCAGTCATGTGACCAGTACATGGTAGCTGCGTGATCATGGCATGATCAGCCACGTGAGCAGTGCATGATAGCCACGTGATCAGTGCATGATCAGACACGAGATCAGTGCATGATCAGTCACGTGATCAGTGCATGATCAGCCACGTGATCAGTGCATGACCAGGCACGTGATCAGTGTATGTCCAGCCAAGTGATCAGTGCATGATAGCCACGTGATCAGTGCATGATCAGTCACGTGATCAGTGCATGATCAGTTATGTGATCAGTGTATGATCAGCCACGTGATCAGTGCATGATCAGCCACATGATCAGTGCATGATCAATTACGTGATCAGTGCATGATCAGTCACGTGACCAGTACATGGTAGCTACGTGATCATTGCATGATCAGCCACGTGATCAGTGCATGATAGCCACGTGATCAGTGCATGATCAGTCATGTGATACGTGTGTGATCAGCCACGTGATCAGTGCATGATATCCACGTGATCAGTGCATGACAGCCACGTGATCAGTGCATGAGAGCCACGTGATCAGTGCATGATCAGTCACGTGATACATGTGTGATCAGCCACGTGATCAGTGCATGATGAGCCACGTGATCAGTGCAGGATCAATTACGTGATCAGTGCATGATCAGTCACGTGACCAGTACATGGTTGCTACGTGATCGTTGCATGATCAGCCACGTGAGCAGAGCATGATAGCCACGTGGTCAGTGCATGATCAGTCACGTGATCAGTACATGATCAGTCACGTGAACAGTGCATGATCATTTACGTGATCTTTGCATGATCAGTCACGTTACCAGTATATGGTTGCTACGTGATCATTCCATGACGAGCCACGTGAGCAGTGCATGATAGCCACGTGATGTGTGCATGAGTTACGTGAGCAGAGTATGATCAGCCACGTGATCAGTGCATGAGTGCCACGTGATCAGTGCATGATATGTCACGTGACAGGTGTGTGATCAGCCACGTGAACAGTGCATGTTCAGCCACGTGATCAGTGCATGATAGCCACGTGATCAGTGCATGATCAGTTACGTGAGCAGTGTATGATCAGCCACGTGATCAGTGCATGGTCAGACACGTGAACAGTGTATGATCAGCCACGTGATCAGTGCATGATATCCAAGTGATCAGTGCATGATCATCACGTGATCAGTGTATGATCAGCCACGTGAACAGTGCATGCTCAGTCACGTGATCTGGGCCTGCTGAGCTGCGTGATTACTGTCTGCTCATCTGCTTGACAATTGCCAGCTGAGCTGCACGATTCCTGCCTGTCATCTGCTTGACAATTGCCAGCTGTGCTGCGTAATTCCTGCCTGCTCAGCTGCTTGATTATTGCCAGCTGAGCAGCATGATTCCTCACACCTGAGTTCCATGATTATTGCCTGCTGACTGTTTGATTCGTGCCTACTCAGCTCTTTGTTTATTGCCTCCAGAGGCACATGATCAGTGTATGATAGCAAACATGATCAGCGCATGATCAGTCACATGATCAGCGCCATTAAGTCACGTGATCACTACATGATAGTCATGTGATCAGTCCATGCTCAGTCACGGTATCAGTGCATGATCAGCCACGTGATCAGTGCATGATCTGTCACAAGATTAGTGTATGATCATCCACGTGATCAGTGCACGGGCAGTCATGTGATCAGTGCATGATATAGACGTGAACAGTGCATGATCAGTCTCGTGATCAGTGCATGATAGCCACGTGATCAGTGCATGATCAGTCACCTGATGGGTGTATGATCATTCACGTGACCTGTACATGGTAGCTACATGATCATTGCATGATCAGCCACGTGAGTAGTTCATGATAGCCACGTGATCACTGCATGATCAGTCACGTGATCAGTGCATGATCAGTCATGTGACCAGTACATGGTAGCTGCGTGATCATGGCATGATCAGCCACGTGAGCAGTGCATGATAGCCACGTGATCAGTGCATGATCAGACACGTGATCAGTGCATGATCAGTCACGTGATCAGTGCATGATCAGCCACGTGATCAGTGCATGATCAGTCACGTGATCAGTGCATGATCAGCCACGTGATCAGTGCATGATCAGGCACGTGATCAGTGTATGATCAGCCACGTGATCAGTGCATGATAGCCACGTGATCAGTGCATGATCAGTCACGTGATCAGTGCATGATCAGTCACGTGATCAGTGCATGATCAGCCACGTGATCAGTGCATGATCAGCCACATGATCAGTGCATGATCAATTACGTGATCAGTGCATGATCAGTCACGTGACCAGTACATGGTAGCTACGTGATCATTGCATGATCAGCCACGTGATCAGTGCATGATAGCCACGTGATCAGTGCATGATAGCCACGTGATCAGTGCATGATCAGTCATGTGATACGTGTGTGATCAGCCACGTGATCAGTGCATGATATCCACGTGATCAGTGCATGACAGCCACGTGATCAGTGCATGAGAGCCACGTGATCAGTGCATGATCAGTCACGTGATCAGTGTGTGATCAGCCACGTGATCAGTGCATGATGAGCCACGTGATCAGTGCATGATCAATTACGTGATCAGTGCATGATCAGTCACGTGACCAGTACATGGTTGCTACGTGATCGTTGCATGATCAGCCACGTGAGCAGTGCATGATAGCCACGTGATCAGTGCATGATCAGTCACGTGATCAGTGCATGATCAGTCACGTGAACAGTGCATGATCATTTACGTGATCAGTGCATGATCAGTCACGTGACCAGTATATGGTTGCTACGTGATCATTGCATGACAGCCACGTGAGCAGTGCATGATAGCCACGTGATGTGTGCATGAGTTACGTGAGCAGAGTATGATCAGCCACGTGATCAGTGCATGAGTGCCACGTGATCAGTGCATGATATGTCACGTGACAGTGTGTGATCAGCCACGTGATCAGTGCATGATCAGCCACGTGATCAGTGCATGATAGCCACGTGATCAGTGCATGATCAGTTACGTGATCAGTGTATGATCAGCCACGTGATCAGTGCATGATATCCACGTGATCAGTGCATGATCAGCCACGTGATCAGTGCATGATAGCCACGTGATCAGTGCATGATCAGTCACGTGATCATGTGTGATCAGCCACGTGATCAGTGCATGATCAGCCACGTGATCAGTGCATGATCAATTACGTGATCAGTGCATGATCAGTCACGTGACCAGTACATGATGCTACGTGATCATTGCATGATCAGCCACGTGAGCAGTGCATGATAGCCACGTGATCAGTGCATGATCAGTCACGTGATCAGTGCATGATCAGTCACGTGATCAGTGCATGATCAGGCACGTGATCAGTGCATGATCAGCCACGTGATCAGTGCATGATAGCCACGTGATCAGTGCATGATCAGTCACGTGATCAGTGCATGATCAGTTACGTGATCAGTGCATGATCAGCCACGTGATCAGTGCATGATCAGCCACGTGATCAGTGCATGATCAATTACGTGATCAGTGCATGATCAGTTACGTGATCAGTGCATGATAGCTACGTGATCATTGCATGATCAGCCACGTGATCAGTGCATGATAGCCACGTGATCAGTGCATGATCAGTCACGTGATCATGTGTGATCAGCCACGTGATCAGTGCATGAGAGCCACGTGATCAGTGCATGATCAGTCACGTGATACATGTGTGATCAGCCACGTGATCAGTGCATGATGAGCCACGTGATCAGTGCAGGATCAATTACGTGATCAGTGCATGATCAGTCACGTGACCAGTACATGGTTGCTACGTGATCGTTGCATGATCAGCCACGTGAGCAGAGCATGATAGCCACGTGGTCAGTGCATGATCAGTCACGTGATCAGTACATGATCAGTCACGTGAACAGTGCATGATCATTTACGTGATCAGTGCATGATCAGTCACGTTACCAGTATATGGTTGCTACGTGATCATTCCATGACGAGCCACGTGAGCAGTGCATGATAGCCACGTGATGTGTGCATGAGTTACGTGAGCAGAGTATGATCAGCCACGTGATCAGTGCATGAGTGCCACGTGATCAGTGCATGATATGTCACGTGACAGGTGTGTGATCAGCCACGTGAACAGTGCATGTTCAGCCACGTGATCAGTGCATGATAGCCACGTGATCAGTGCATGATCAGTTACGTGAGCAGTGTATGATCAGCCACGTGATCAGTGCATGGTCAGACACGTGAACAGTGTATGATCAGCCACGTGATCAGTGCATGATATCCAAGTGATCAGTGCATGATCATCACGTGATCAGTGTATGATCAGCCACGTGAACAGTGCATGCTCAGTCACGTGATCTGGGCCTGCTGAGCTGCGTGATTACTGTCTGCTCATCTGCTTGACAATTGCCAGCTGAGCTGCACGATTCCTGCCTGTCATCTGCTTGACAATTGCCAGCTGTGCTGCGTAATTCCTGCCTGCTCAGCTGCTTGATTATTGCCAGCTGAGCAGCATGATTCCTCACACCTGAGTTCCATGATTATTGCCTGCTGACTGTTTGATTCGTGCCTACTCAGCTCTTTGTTTATTGCCTCCAGAGGCACATGATCAGTGTATGATAGCAAACATGATCAGCGCATGATCAGTCACATGATCAGCGCCATTAAGTCACGTGATCACTACATGATAGTCATGTGATCAGTCCATGCTCAGTCACGGTATCAGTGCATGATCAGCCACGTGATCAGTGCATGATCTGTCACAAGATTAGTGTATGATCATCCACGTGATCAGTGCACGGGCAGTCATGTGATCAGTGCATGATATAGACGTGAACAGTGCATGATCAGTCTCGTGATCAGTGCATGATAGCCACGTGATCAGTGCATGATCAGTCACCTGATGGGTGTATGATCATTCACGTGACCTGTACATGGTAGCTACATGATCATTGCATGATCAGCCACGTGAGTAGTTCATGATAGCCACGTGATCACTGCATGATCAGTCACGTGATCAGTGCATGATCAGTCATGTGACCAGTACATGGTAGCTGCGTGATCATGGCATGATCAGCCACGTGAGCAGTGCATGATAGCCACGTGATCAGTGCATGATCAGACACGAGATCAGTGCATGATCAGTCACGTGATCAGTGCATGATCAGCCACGTGATCAGTGCATGACCAGGCACGTGATCAGTGTATGTCAGCCAAGTGATCAGTGCATGATAGCCACGTGATCAGTGCATGATCAGTCACGTGATCAGTGCATGATCAGTTATGTGATCAGTGCATGATCAGCCACGTGATCAGTGCATGATCAGCCACATGATCAGTGCATGATCAATTACGTGATCAGTGCATGATCAGTCACGTGACCAGTACATGGTAGCTACGTGATCATTGCCTGATCAGCCACGTGATCAGTGCATGATAGCCACGTGATCAGTGCATGATAGCCACGTGATCAGTGCATGATCAGTCATGTGATACGAGTGTGATCAGCCACATGATCAGTGCATGATATCCACGTGATCAGTGCATGACAGCCACGTGATCAGTGCATGAGAGCCACGGGATCAGTGCATGATCAGTCACGTGATACATGTGTGATCAGCCACGTGATCAGTGCATGATGAGCCACGTGATCAGTGCAGGATCAATTACGTGATCAGTGCATGATCAGTCACGTGACCAGTACATGGTTGCTACGTGATCGTTGCATGATCAGCCACGTGAGCAGAGCATGATAGCCACGTGGTCAGTGCATGATCAGTCACGTGATCAGTACATGATCAGTCACGTGAACAGTGCATGATCATTTACGTGATCTTTGCATGATCAGTCACGTTACCAGTATATGGTTGCTACGTGATCATTCCATGACGAGCCACGTGAGCAGTGCATGATAGCCACGTGATGTGTGCATGAGTTACGTGAGCAGAGTATGATCAGCCACGTGATCAGTGCATGAGTGCCACGTGATCAGTGCATGATATGTCACGTGACAGGTGTGTGATCAGCCACGTGAACAGTGCATGTTCAGCCACGTGATCAGTGCATGATAGCCACGTGATCAGTGCATGATCAGTTACGTGAGCAGTGTATGATCAGCCACGTGATCAGTGCATGGTCAGACACGTGAACAGTGTATGATCAGCCACGTGATCAGTGCATGATATCCAAGTGATCAGTGCATGATCATCACGTGATCAGTGTATGATCAGCCACGTGAACAGTGCATGCTCAGTCACGTGATCTGGGCCTGCTGAGCTGCGTGATTACTGTCTGCTCATCTGCTTGACAATTGCCAGCTGAGCTGCACGATTCCTGCCTGTCATCTGCTTGACAATTGCCAGCTGTGCTGCGTAATTCCTGCCTGCTCAGCTGCTTGATTATTGCCAGCTGAGCAGCATGATTCCTCACACCTGAGTTCCATGATTATTGCCTGCTGACTGTTTGATTCGTGCCTACTCAGCTCTTTGTTTATTGCCTCCAGAGGCACATGATCAGTGTATGATAGCAAACATGATCAGCGCATGATCAGTCACATGATCAGCGCCATTAAGTCACGTGATCACTACATGATAGTCATGTGATCAGTCCATGCTCAGTCACGGTATCAGTGCATGATCAGCCACGTGATCAGTGCATGATCTGTCACAAGATTAGTGTATGATCATCCACGTGATCAGTGCACGGGCAGTCATGTGATCAGTGCATGATATAGACGTGAACAGTGCATGATCAGTCTCGTGATCAGTGCATGATAGCCACGTGATCAGTGCATGATCAGTCACCTGATGGGTGTATGATCATTCACGTGACCTGTACATGGTAGCTACATGATCATTGCATGATCAGCCACGTGAGTAGTTCATGATAGCCACGTGATCACTGCATGATCAGTCACGTGATCAGTGCATGATCAGTCATGTGACCAGTACATGGTAGCTGCGTGATCATGGCATGATCAGCCACGTGAGCAGTGCATGATAGCCACGTGATCAGTGCATGATCAGACACGTGATCAGTGCATGATCAGTCACGTGATCAGTGCATGATCAGCCACGTGATCAGTGCATGATCAGTCACGTGATCAGTGCATGATCAGCCACGTGATCAGTGCATGATCAGGCACGTGATCAGTGTATGTCAGCCAAGTGATCAGTGCATGATAGCCACGTGATCAGTGCATGATCAGTCACGTGATCAGTGCATGATCAGTTACGTGATCAGTGTATGATCAGCCACGTGATCAGTGCATGATCAGCCACGTGATCAGTGCATGATCAATTACGTGATCAGTGCATGATCAGTCACGTGACCAGTACATGGTAGCTACGTGATCATTGCATGATCAGCCACGTGATCAGTGCATGATAGCCACGTGATCAGTGCATGATAGCCACGTGATCAGTGCATGATCAGTCATGTGATACGTGTGTGATCAGCCACGTGATCAGTGCATGATATCCACGTGATCAGTGCATGACAGCCACGTGATCAGTGCATGAGAGCCACGTGATCAGTGCATGATCAGTCACGTGATACATGTGTGATCAGCCACGTGATCAGTGCATGATGAGCCACGTGATCAGTGCATGATCAATTACGTGATCAGTGCATGATCAGTCACGTGACCAGTACATGGTTGCTACGTGATCGTTGCATGATCAGCCACGTGAGCAGTGCATGATAGCCACGTGATCAGTGCATGATCAGTCACGTGATCAGTGCATGATCAGTCACGTGAACAGTGCATGATCATTTACGTGATCTTTGCATGATCAGTCACGTGACCAGTATATGGTTGCTACGTGATCATTCCATGACGAGCCACGTGAGCAGTGCATGATAGCCACGTGATGTGTGCATGAGTTACGTGAGCAGAGTATGATCAGCCACGTGATCAGTGCATGAGTGCCACGTGATCAGTGCATGATATGTCACGTGACAGTGTGTGATCAGCCACGTGAACAGTGCATGATCAGCCACGTGATCAGTGCATGATAGCCACGTGATCAGTGCATGATCAGTTACGTGATCAGTGTATGATCAGCCACGTGATCAGTGCATGATAGCCACGTGATCAGTGCATGATCAGCCACGTGATCAGTGCATGATAGCCACGTGATCAGTGCATGATCAGTCACGTGATCATGTGTGATCAGCCACGTGATCAGTGCATGATCAGCCACGTGATCAGTGCATGATCAGTTACGTGATCAGTGCATGATCAGTCACGTGACCAGTACATGATGCTACGTGATCAGTGCATGATCAGCCACGTGATCAGTGCATGATAGCCACGTGATCAGTGCATGATCAGCCACGTGATCAGTGCATGATCAGTCACGTGATCAGTGCATGATCAGGCACGTGATCAGTGTATGATCAGCCACGTGATCAGTGCATGATAGCCACGTGATCAGTGCATGATCAGTCACGTGATCAGTGCATGATCAGTTATGTGATCAGTGCATGATCAGCCACGTGATCAGTGCATGATCAGCCACGTGATCAGTGCATGATCAATTACGTGATCAGTGCATGATCAGTCACGTGATCAGTGCATGGTAGCTACGTGATCAGTGCATGATCAGCCACGTGATCAGTGCATGATAGCCACGTGATCAGTGCATGATCAGTCACGTGATCGTGCATGATCAGCCACGTGATCAGTGCATGAGCCACGTGATCAGTGCATGATCAGTCACGTGATACATGTGTGATCAGCCACGTGATCAGTGCATGATGAGCCACGTGATCAGTGCAGGATCAATTACGTGATCAGTGCATGATCAGTCACGTGACCAGTACATGGTTGCTACGTGATCGTTGCATGATCAGCCACGTGAGCAGAGCATGATAGCCACGTGATCAGTGCATGATCAGTCACGTGATCAGTACATGATCAGTCACGTGAACAGTGCATGATCATTTACGTGATCAGTGCATGATCAGTCACGTTACCAGTATATGGTTGCTACGTGATCATTCCATGACGAGCCACGTGAGCAGTGCATGATAGCCACGTGATGTGTGCATGAGTTACGTGAGCAGAGTATGATCAGCCACGTGATCAGTGCATGAGTGCCACGTGATCAGTGCATGATATGTCACGTGACAGGTGTGTGATCAGCCACGTGAACAGTGCATGTTCAGCCACGTGATCAGTGCATGATAGCCACGTGATCAGTGCATGATCAGTTACGTGAGCAGTGTATGATCAGCCACGTGATCAGTGCATGGTCAGACACGTGAACAGTGTATGATCAGCCACGTGATCAGTGCATGATATCCAAGTGATCAGTGCATGATCATCACGTGATCAGTGTATGATCAGCCACGTGAACAGTGCATGCTCAGTCACGTGATCTGGGCCTGCTGAGCTGCGTGATTACTGTCTGCTCATCTGCTTGACAATTGCCAGCTGAGCTGCACGATTCCTGCCTGTCATCTGCTTGACAATTGCCAGCTGTGCTGCGTAATTCCTGCCTGCTCAGCTGCTTGATTATTGCCAGCTGAGCAGCATGATTCCTCACACCTGAGTTCCATGATTATTGCCTGCTGACTGTTTGATTCGTGCCTACTCAGCTCTTTGTTTATTGCCTCCAGAGGCACATGATCAGTGTATGATAGCAAACATGATCAGCGCATGATCAGTCACATGATCAGCGCCATTAAGTCACGTGATCACTACATGATAGTCATGTGATCAGTCCATGCTCAGTCACGGTATCAGTGCATGATCAGCCACGTGATCAGTGCATGATCTGTCACAAGATTAGTGTATGATCATCCACGTGATCAGTGCACGGGCAGTCATGTGATCAGTGCATGATATAGACGTGAACAGTGCATGATCAGTCTCGTGATCAGTGCATGATAGCCACGTGATCAGTGCATGATCAGTCACCTGATGGGTGTATGATCATTCACGTGACCTGTACATGGTAGCTACATGATCATTGCATGATCAGCCACGTGAGTAGTTCATGATAGCCACGTGATCACTGCATGATCAGTCACGTGATCAGTGCATGATCAGTCATGTGACCAGTACATGGTAGCTGCGTGATCATGGCAAGATCAGCCACGTGAGCAGTGCATGATAGCCACGTGATCAGTGCATGATCAGACACGAGATCAGTGCATGATCAGTCACGTGATCAGTGCATGATCAGCCACGTGATCAGTGCATGACCAGGCACGTGATCAGTGTATGTCCAGCCAAGTGATCAGTGCATGATAGCCACGTGATCAGTGCATGATCAGTCACGTGATCAGTGCATGATCAGTTATGTGATCAGTGTATGATCAGCCACGTGATCAGTGCATGATCAGCCACATGATCAGTGCATGATCAATTACGTGATCAGTGCATGATCAGTCACGTGACCAGTACATGGTAGCTACGTGATCATTGCCTGATCAGCCACGTGATCAGTGCATGATAGCCACGTGATCAGTGCATGATCAGTCATGTGATACGTGTGTGATCAGCCACATGATCAGTGCATGATATCCACGTGATCAGTGCATGACAGCCACGTGATCAGTGCATGAGAGCCACGGGATCAGTGCATGATCAGTCACGTGATACATGTGTGATCAGCCACGTGATCAGTGCATGATGAGCCACGTGATCAGTGCAGGATCAATTACGTGATCAGTGCATGATCAGTCACGTGACCAGTACATGGTTGCTACGTGATCGTTGCATGATCAGCCACGTGAGCAGAGCATGATAGCCACGTGGTCAGTGCATGATCAGTCACGTGATCAGTACATGATCAGTCACGTGAACAGTGCATGATCATTTACGTGATCTTTGCATGATCAGTCACGTTACCAGTATATGGTTGCTACGTGATCATTCCATGACGAGCCACGTGAGCAGTGCATGATAGCCACGTGATGTGTGCATGAGTTACGTGAGCAGAGTATGATCAGCCACGTGATCAGTGCATGAGTGCCACGTGATCAGTGCATGATATGTCACGTGACAGGTGTGTGATCAGCCACGTGAACAGTGCATGTTCAGCCACGTGATCAGTGCATGATAGCCACGTGATCAGTGCATGATCAGTTACGTGAGCAGTGTATGATCAGCCACGTGATCAGTGCATGGTCAGACACGTGAACAGTGTATGATCAGCCACGTGATCAGTGCATGATATCCAAGTGATCAGTGCATGATCATCACGTGATCAGTGTATGATCAGCCACGTGAACAGTGCATGCTCAGTCACGTGATCTGGGCCTGCTGAGCTGCGTGATTACTGTCTGCTCATCTGCTTGACAATTGCCAGCTGAGCTGCACGATTCCTGCCTGTCATCTGCTTGACAATTGCCAGCTGTGCTGCGTAATTCCTGCCTGCTCAGCTGCTTGATTATTGCCAGCTGAGCAGCATGATTCCTCACACCTGAGTTCCATGATTATTGCCTGCTGACTGTTTGATTCGTGCCTACTCAGCTCTTTGTTTATTGCCTCCAGAGGCACATGATCAGTGTATGATAGCAAACATGATCAGCGCATGATCAGTCACATGATCAGCGCCATTAAGTCACGTGATCACTACATGATAGTCATGTGATCAGTCCATGCTCAGTCACGGTATCAGTGCATGATCAGCCACGTGATCAGTGCATGATCTGTCACAAGATTAGTGTATGATCATCCACGTGATCAGTGCACGGGCAGTCATGTGATCAGTGCATGATATAGACGTGAACAGTGCATGATCAGTCTCGTGATCAGTGCATGATAGCCACGTGATCAGTGCATGATCAGTCACCTGATGGGTGTATGATCATTCACGTGACCTGTACATGGTAGCTACATGATCATTGCATGATCAGCCACGTGAGTAGTTCATGATAGCCACGTGATCACTGCATGATCAGTCACGTGATCAGTGCATGATCAGTCATGTGACCAGTACATGGTAGCTGCGTGATCATGGCATGATCAGCCACGTGAGCAGTGCATGATAGCCACGTGATCAGTGCATGATCAGACACGAGATCAGTGCATGATCAGTCACGTGATCAGTGCATGATCAGCCACGTGATCAGTGCATGATCAGTCACGTGATCAGTGCATGATCAGCCACGTGATCAGTGCATGACCAGGCACGTGATCAGTGTATGTCAGCCAAGTGATCAGTGCATGATAGCCACGTGATCAGTGCATGATCAGTCACGTGATCAGTGCATGATCAGTTATGTGATCAGTGTATGATCAGCCACGTGATCAGTGCATGATCAGCCACATGATCAGTGCATGATCAATTACGTGATCAGTGCATGATCAGTCACGTGACCAGTACATGGTAGCTACGTGATCATTGCATGATCAGCCACGTGATCAGTGCATGATAGCCACGTGATCAGTGCATGATAGCCACGTGATCAGTGCATGATCAGTCATGTGATACGTGTGTGATCAGCCACGTGATCAGTGCATGATATCCACGTGATCAGTGCATGACAGCCACGTGATCAGTGCATGAGAGCCACGTGATCAGTGCATGATCAGTCACGTGATACATGTGTGATCAGCCACGTGATCAGTGCATGATCAGCCACGTGATCAGTGCATGATCAATTACGTGATCAGTGCATGATCAGTCACGTGACCAGTACATGGTTGCTACGTGATCGTTGCATGATCAGCCACGTGAGCAGTGCATGATAGCCACGTGATCAGTGCATGATCAGTCACGTGATCAGTGCATGATCAGTCACGTGAACAGTGCATGATCATTTACGTGATCTTTGCATGATCAGTCACGTTACCAGTATATGGTTGCTACGTGATCATTCCATGACGAGCCACGTGAGCAGTGCATGATAGCCACGTGATGTGTGCATGAGTTACGTGAGCAGAGTATGATCAGCCACGTGATCAGTGCATGAGTGCACGTGATCAGTGCATGATATGTCACGTGACAGTGTGTGATCAGCCACGTGAACAGTGCATGTTCAGCCACGTGATCAGTGCATGATAGCCACGTGATCAGTGCATGATCAGTTACGTGATCAGTGTATGATCAGCCACGTGATCAGTGCATGATCATCCACGTGATCAGTGCATGATCAGCCACGTGATCAGTGCATGATAGCCACGTGATCAGTGCATGATCAGTCACGTGATCATGTGTGATCAGCCACGTGATCAGTGCATGATCAGCCACGTGATCAGTGCATGATCAGCCACGTGATCAGTGCATGATCAGTCACGTGACCAGTGCATGATGCTACGTGATCATTGCATGATCAGCCACGTGATCAGTGCATGATAGCCACGTGATCAGTGCATGATCAGTCACGTGATCAGTGCATGATCAGTCACGTGATCAGTGCATGATCAGGCACGTGATCAGTGTATGATCAGCCAAGTGATCAGTGCATGATAGCCACGTGATCAGTGCATGATCAGTCACGTGATCAGTGCATGATCAGTCATGTGATCAGTGCATGATCAGCCACGTGATCAGTGCATGATCAGCCACGTGATCAGTGCATGATCAATTACGTGATCAGTGCATGATCAGTCACGTGATCAGTGCATGGTAGCTACGTGATCAGTGCATGATCAGCCACGTGATCAGTGCATGATAGCCACGTGATCAGTGCATGATCAGTCATGTGATACGTGTGTGATCAGCCACGTGATCAGTGCATGAGAGCCACGTGATCAGTGCATGATCAGTCACGTGATACATGTGTGATCAGCCACGTGATCAGTGCATGATGAGCCACGTGATCAGTGCAGGATCAATTACGTGATCAGTGCATGATCAGTCACGTGACCAGTACATGGTTGCTACGTGATCGTTGCATGATCAGCCACGTGAGCAGAGCATGATAGCCACGTGGTCAGTGCATGATCAGTCACGTGATCAGTACATGATCAGTCACGTGAACAGTGCATGATCATTTACGTGATCTTTGCATGATCAGTCACGTTACCAGTATATGGTTGCTACGTGATCATTCCATGACGAGCCACGTGAGCAGTGCATGATAGCCACGTGATGTGTGCATGAGTTACGTGAGCAGAGTATGATCAGCCACGTGATCAGTGCATGAGTGCCACGTGATCAGTGCATGATATGTCACGTGACAGGTGTGTGATCAGCCACGTGAACAGTGCATGTTCAGCCACGTGATCAGTGCATGATAGCCACGTGATCAGTGCATGATCAGTTACGTGAGCAGTGTATGATCAGCCACGTGATCAGTGCATGGTCAGACACGTGAACAGTGTATGATCAGCCACGTGATCAGTGCATGATATCCAAGTGATCAGTGCATGATCATCACGTGATCAGTGTATGATCAGCCACGTGAACAGTGCATGCTCAGTCACGTGATCTGGGCCTGCTGAGCTGCGTGATTACTGTCTGCTCATCTGCTTGACAATTGCCAGCTGAGCTGCACGATTCCTGCCTGTCATCTGCTTGACAATTGCCAGCTGTGCTGCGTAATTCCTGCCTGCTCAGCTGCTTGATTATTGCCAGCTGAGCAGCATGATTCCTCACACCTGAGTTCCATGATTATTGCCTGCTGACTGTTTGATTCGTGCCTACTCAGCTCTTTGTTTATTGCCTCCAGAGGCACATGATCAGTGTATGATAGCAAACATGATCAGCGCATGATCAGTCACATGATCAGCGCCATTAAGTCACGTGATCACTACATGATAGTCATGTGATCAGTCCATGCTCAGTCACGGTATCAGTGCATGATCAGCCACGTGATCAGTGCATGATCTGTCACAAGATTAGTGTATGATCATCCACGTGATCAGTGCACGGGCAGTCATGTGATCAGTGCATGATATAGACGTGAACAGTGCATGATCAGTCTCGTGATCAGTGCATGATAGCCACGTGATCAGTGCATGATCAGTCACCTGATGGGTGTATGATCATTCACGTGACCTGTACATGGTAGCTACATGATCATTGCATGATCAGCCACGTGAGTAGTTCATGATAGCCACGTGATCACTGCATGATCAGTCACGTGATCAGTGCATGATCAGTCATGTGACCAGTACATGGTAGCTGCGTGATCATGGCATGATCAGCCACGTGAGCAGTGCATGATAGCCACGTGATCAGTGCATGATCAGACACGAGATCAGTGCATGATCAGTCACGTGATCAGTGCATGATCAGCCACGTGATCAGTGCATGACCAGGCACGTGATCAGTGTATGTCCAGCCAAGTGATCAGTGCATGATAGCCACGTGATCAGTGCATGATCAGTCACGTGATCAGTGCATGATCAGTTATGTGATCAGTGTATGATCAGCCACGTGATCAGTGCATGATCAGCCACATGATCAGTGCATGATCAATTACGTGATCAGTGCATGATCAGTCACGTGACCAGTACATGGTAGCTACGTGATCATTGCCTGATCAGCCACGTGATCAGTGCATGATAGCCACGTGATCAGTGCATGATAGCCACGTGATCAGTGCATGATCAGTCATGTGATACGTGTGTGATCAGCCACATGATCAGTGCATGATATCCACGTGATCAGTGCATGACAGCCACGTGATCAGTGCATGAGAGCCACGGGATCAGTGCATGATCAGTCACGTGATACATGTGTGATCAGCCACGTGATCAGTGCATGATGAGCCACGTGATCAGTGCAGGATCAATTACGTGATCAGTGCATGATCAGTCACGTGACCAGTACATGGTTGCTACGTGATCGTTGCATGATCAGCCACGTGAGCAGAGCATGATAGCCACGTGGTCAGTGCATGATCAGTCACGTGATCAGTACATGATCAGTCACGTGAACAGTGCATGATCATTTACGTGATCTTTGCATGATCAGTCACGTTACCAGTATATGGTTGCTACGTGATCATTCCATGACGAGCCACGTGAGCAGTGCATGATAGCCACGTGATGTGTGCATGAGTTACGTGAGCAGAGTATGATCAGCCACGTGATCAGTGCATGAGTGCCACGTGATCAGTGCATGATATGTCACGTGACAGGTGTGTGATCAGCCACGTGAACAGTGCATGTTCAGCCACGTGATCAGTGCATGATAGCCACGTGATCAGTGCATGATCAGTTACGTGAGCAGTGTATGATCAGCCACGTGATCAGTGCATGGTCAGACACGTGAACAGTGTATGATCAGCCACGTGATCAGTGCATGATATCCAAGTGATCAGTGCATGATCATCACGTGATCAGTGTATGATCAGCCACGTGAACAGTGCATGCTCAGTCACGTGATCTGGGCCTGCTGAGCTGCGTGATTACTGTCTGCTCATCTGCTTGACAATTGCCAGCTGAGCTGCACGATTCCTGCCTGTCATCTGCTTGACAATTGCCAGCTGTGCTGCATAATTCCTGCCTGCTCAGCTGCTTGATTATTGCCAGCTGAGCAGCATGATTCCTCACACCTGAGTTCCATGATTATTGCCTGCTGACTGTTTGATTCGTGCCTACTCAGCTCTTTGTTTATTGCCTCCAGAGGCACATGATCAGTGTATGATAGCAAACATGATCAGCGCATGATCAGTCACATGATCAGCGCCATTAAGTCACGTGATCACTACATGATAGTCATGTGATCAGTCCATGCTCAGTCACGGTATCAGTGCATGATCAGCCACGTGATCAGTGCATGATCTGTCACGTGATTAGTGTATGATCAGCCACGTGATCAGTGCATGCTCAGTCACGTGATCAGTGCATGCTGAGCTGCATGATTACTGTCTGCTCATCTGCTTGACAATTGCCAGCTGAGCTGCACGATTCCTGCCTGTCATCTGCTTGACAATTGCCAGCTGTGCTGCATAATTCCTGCCTGATCAGCTGCTTGATTATTGCCAGCTGAGCAGCATGATTCCTCACACCTGAGTTCCATGATTATTGCCTGCTGACTGTTTGATTCGTGCCTACTCAGCTCTTTGTTTATTGCCTCCAGAGGCACATGATCAGTGTATGATAGCAAACATGATCAGTGCATGATCAGTCACATGATCAGTGCATTAAGTCACGTGATCAGTGCATGATAGTCATGTGATCAGTGCATGATCAGTCACGTGATCAGTGCATGATCAGCCACGTGATCAGTGCATGATCTGTCACAAGATCAGTGCATGATCATCCACGTGATCAGTGCATGATCAGTCATGTGATCAGTGCATGATATAGACGTGATCAGTGCATGATCAGTCACGTGATCAGTGCATGATAGCCACGTGATCAGTGCATGATCAGTCACGTGATCAGTGCATGATCATTCACGTGACCAGTACATGGTAGCTACATGATCATTGCATGATCAGCCACGTGAGTAGTGCATGATAGCCACGTGATCAGTGCATGATCAGTCACGTGATCAGTGCATGATCAGTCATGTGACCAGTACATGGTAGCTGCGTGATCATGGCATGATCAGCCACGTGATCAGTGCATGATAGCCACGTGATCAGTGCATGATCAGCCACGTGATCAGTGCATGATCAGTCACGTGATCAGTGCATGATCAGCCACGTGATCAGTGCATGATCAGTCACGTGATCAGTGCATGATCAGCCACGTGATCAGTGCATGATCAGTCACGTGATCAGTGCATGATCAGCCACGTGATCAGTGCATGATAGCCACGTGATCAGTGCATGATCAGTCACGTGATCAGTGCATGATCAGTCACGTGATCAGTGCATGATCAGCCACGTGATCAGTGCATGATCAGCCACGTGATCAGTGCATGATCAGTTACGTGATCAGTGCATGATCAGTCACGTGATCAGTACATGGTAGCTACGTGATCAGTGCATGATCAGCCACGTGATCAGTGCATGATAGCCACGTGATCAGTGCATGATAGCCACGTGATCAGTGCATGATCAGTCACGTGATACAGTGTGTGATCAGCCACGTGATCAGTGCATGATATCCACGTGATCAGTGCATGACAGCCACGTGATCAGTGCATGATAGCCACGTGATCAGTGCATGATCAGTCACGTGATACATGTGTGATCAGCCACGTGATCAGTGCATGATGAGCCACGTGATCAGTGCATGATCAATTACGTGATCAGTGCATGATCAGTCACGTGACCAGTACATGGTTGCTACGTGATCGTTGCATGATCAGCCACGTGAGCAGTGCATGATAGCCACGTGATCAGTGCATGATCAGTCACGTGATCAGTGCATGATCAGTCACGTGAACAGTGCATGATCATTTACGTGATCAGTGCATGATCAGTCACGTACCAGTATATGGTTGCTACGTGATCATTCCATGACGAGCCACGTGAGCAGTGCATGATAGCCACGTGATGTGTGCATGAGTTACGTGAGCAGTGTATGATCAGCCACGTGATCAGTGCATGAGTCCACGTGATCAGTGCATGATATGTCACGTGATCAGTGCATGATCAGCCACGTGATCAGTGCATGATCAGCCACGTGATCAGTGCATGATAGCCACGTGATCAGTGCATGATCAGTTACGTGATCAGTGCATGATCAGCCACGTGATCAGTGCATGATAGCCACGTGATCAGTGCATGATCAGCCACGTGATCAGTGCATGATAGCCACGTGATCAGTGCATGATCAGTCACGTGATCATGTGTGATCAGCCACGTGATCAGTGCATGATCAGCCACGTGATCAGTGCATGATCAGTCACGTGATCAGTGCATGATCAGTCACGTGACCAGTACATGATGCTACGTGATCATTGCATGATCAGCCACGTGATCAGTGCATGATAGCCACGTGATCAGTGCATGATCAGTCACGTGATCAGTGCATGATCAGTCACGTGATCAGTGCATGATCAGGCACGTGATCAGTGTATGATCAGCCACGTGATCAGTGCATGATAGCCACGTGATCAGTGCATGATCAGTCACGTGATCAGTGCATGATCAGTTATGTGATCAGTGCATGATCAGCCACGTGATCAGTGCATGATCAGCCACGTGATCAGTGCATGATCAATTACGTGATCAGTGCATGATCAGTCACGTGATCAGTACATGGTAGCTACGTGATCAGTGCATGATCAGCCACGTGATCAGTGCATGATAGCCACGTGATCAGTGCATGATCAGTCATGTGATCAGTGTGTGATCAGCCACGTGATCAGTGCATGAGAGCCACGGGATCAGTGCATGATCAGTCACGTGATACATGTGTGATCAGCCACGTGATCAGTGCATGATGAGCCACGTGATCAGTGCAGGATCAATTACGTGATCAGTGCATGATCAGTCACGTGACCAGTACATGGTTGCTACGTGATCGTGGCATGATCAGCCACGTGAGCAGAGCATGATAGCCACGTGGTCAGTGCATGATCAGTCACGTGATCAGTACATGATCAGTCACGTGAACAGTGCATGATCATTTACGTGATCAGTGCATGATCAGTCACGTGACCAGTATATGGTTGCTACGTGATCATTCCATGACGAGCCACGTGAGCAGTGCATGATAGCCACGTGATGTGTGCATGAGTTACGTGAGCAGAGTATGATCAGCCACGTGATCAGTGCATGAGTGCCACGTGATCAGTGCATGATATGTCACGTGACAGGTGTGTGATCAGCCACGTGAACAGTGCATGTTCAGCCACGTGATCAGTGCATGATAGCCACGTGATCAGTGCATGATCAGTTACGTGAGCAGTGTATGATCAGCCACGTGATCAGTGCATGGTCAGACACGTGAACAGTGTATGATCAGCCACGTGATCAGTGCATGATATCCAAGTGATCAGTGCATGATCATCACGTGATCAGTGTATGATCAGCCACGTGAACAGTGCATGCTCAGTCACGTGATCTGGGCCTGCTGAGCTGCGTGATTACTGTCTGCTCATCTGCTTGACAATTGCCAGCTGAGCTGCACGATTCCTGCCTGTCATCTGCTTGACAATTGCCAGCTGTGCTGCATAATTCCTGCCTGCTCAGCTGCTTGATTATTGCCAGCTGAGCAGCATGATTCCTCACACCTGAGTTCCATGATTATTGCCTGCTGACTGTTTGATTCGTGCCTACTCAGCTCTTTGTTTATTGCCTCCAGAGGCACATGATCAGTGTATGATAGCAAACATGATCAGCGCATGATCAGTCACATGATCAGCGCCATTAAGTCACGTGATCACTACATGATAGTCATGTGATCAGTCCATGCTCAGTCACGGTATCAGTGCATGATCAGCCACGTGATCAGTGCATGATCTGTCACAAGATTAGTGTATGATCATCCACGTGATCAGTGCACGGGCAGTCATGTGATCAGTGCATGATATAGACGTGAACAGTGCATGATCAGTCTCGTGATCAGTGCATGATAGCCACGTGATCAGTGCATGATCAGTCACCTGATGGGTGTATGATCATTCACGTGACCTGTACATGGTAGCTACATGATCATTGCATGATCAGCCACGTGAGTAGTTCATGATAGCCACGTGATCACTGCATGATCAGTCACGTGATCAGTGCATGATCAGTCATGTGACCAGTACATGGTAGCTGCGTGATCATGGCATGATCAGCCACGTGAGCAGTGCATGATAGCCACGTGATCAGTGCATGATCAGACACGAGATCAGTGCATGATCAGTCACGTGATCAGTGCATGATCAGCCACGTGATCAGTGCATGACCAGGCACGTGATCAGTGTATGTCCAGCCAAGTGATCAGTGCATGATAGCCACGTGATCAGTGCATGATCAGTCACGTGATCAGTGCATGATCAGTTATGTGATCAGTGTATGATCAGCCACGTGATCAGTGCATGATCAGCCACATGATCAGTGCATGATCAATTACGTGATCAGTGCATGATCAGTCACGTGACCAGTACATGGTAGCTACGTGATCATTGCCTGATCAGCCACGTGATCAGTGCATGATAGCCACGTGATCAGTGCATGATAGCCACGTGATCAGTGCATGATCAGTCATGTGATACGTGTGTGATCAGCCACATGATCAGTGCATGATATCCATGTGATCAGTGCATGACAGCCACGTGATCAGTGCATGAGAGCCACGGGATCAGTGCATGATCAGTCACGTGATACATGTGTGATCAGCCACGTGATCAGTGCATGATGAGCCACGTGATCAGTGCAGGATCAATTACGTGATCAGTGCATGATCAGTCACGTGACCAGTACATGGTTGCTACGTGATCGTTGCATGATCAGCCACGTGAGCAGAGCATGATAGCCACGTGGTCAGTGCATGATCAGTCACGTGATCAGTACATGATCAGTCACGTGAACAGTGCATGATCATTTACGTGATCTTTGCATGATCAGTCACGTTACCAGTATATGGTTGCTACGTGATCATTCCATGACGAGCCACGTGAGCAGTGCATGATAGCCACGTGATGTGTGCATGAGTTACGTGAGCAGAGTATGATCAGCCACGTGATCAGTGCATGAGTGCCACGTGATCAGTGCATGATATGTCACGTGACAGGTGTGTGATCAGCCACGTGAACAGTGCATGTTCAGCCACGTGATCAGTGCATGATAGCCACGTGATCAGTGCATGATCAGTTACGTGAGCAGTGTATGATCAGCCACGTGATCAGTGCATGGTCAGACACGTGAACAGTGTATGATCAGCCACGTGATCAGTGCATGATATCCAAGTGATCAGTGCATGATCATCACGTGATCAGTGTATGATCAGCCACGTGAACAGTGCATGCTCAGTCACGTGATCTGGGCCTGCTGAGCTGCGTGATTACTGTCTGCTCATCTGCTTGACAATTGCCAGCTGAGCTGCACGATTCCTGCCTGTCATCTGCTTGACAATTGCCAGCTGTGCTGCGTAATTCCTGCCTGCTCAGCTGCTTGATTATTGCCAGCTGAGCAGCATGATTCCTCACACCTGAGTTCCATGATTATTGCCTGCTGACTGTTTGATTCGTGCCTACTCAGCTCTTTGTTTATTGCCTCCAGAGGCACATGATCAGTGTATGATAGCAAACATGATCAGCGCATGATCAGTCACATGATCAGCGCCATTAAGTCACGTGATCACTACATGATAGTCATGTGATCAGTCCATGCTCAGTCACGGTATCAGTGCATGATCAGCCACGTGATCAGTGCATGATCTGTCACAAGATTAGTGTATGATCATCCACGTGATCAGTGCACGGGCAGTCATGTGATCAGTGCATGATATAGACGTGAACAGTGCATGATCAGTCTCGTGATCAGTGCATGATAGCCACGTGATCAGTGCATGATCAGTCACCTGATGGGTGTATGATCATTCACGTGACCTGTACATGGTAGCTACATGATCATTGCATGATCAGCCACGTGAGTAGTTCATGATAGCCACGTGATCACTGCATGATCAGTCACGTGATCAGTGCATGATCAGTCATGTGACCAGTACATGGTAGCTGCGTGATCATGGCATGATCAGCCACGTGAGCAGTGCATGATAGCCACGTGATCAGTGCATGATCAGACACGAGATCAGTGCATGATCAGTCACGTGATCAGTGCATGATCAGCCACGTGATCAGTGCATGATCAGTCACGTGATCAGTGCATGATCAGCCACGTGATCAGTGCATGATCAGCACGTGATCAGTGTATGTCAGCCACGTGATCAGTGCATGATAGCCACGTGATCAGTGCATGATCAGTCACGTGATCAGTGCATGATCAGTTACGTGATCAGTGTATGATCAGCCACGTGATCAGTGCATGATCAGCCACGTGATCAGTGCATGATCAATTACGTGATCAGTGCATGATCAGTCACGTGACCAGTACATGGTAGCTACGTGATCATTGCATGATCAGCCACGTGATCAGTGCATGATAGCCACGTGATCAGTGCATGATAGCCACGTGATCAGTGCATGATCAGTCATGTGATACGTGTGTGATCAGCCACGTGATCAGTGCATGATATCCACGTGATCAGTGCATGACAGCCACGTGATCAGTGCATGAGAGCCACGGGATCAGTGCATGATCAGTCACGTGATACATGTGTGATCAGCCACGTGATCAGTGCATGATGAGCCACGTGATCAGTGCAGGATCAATTACGTGATCAGTGCATGATCAGTCACGTGACCAGTACATGGTTGCTACGTGATCGTTGCATGATCAGCCACGTGAGCAGAGCATGATAGCCACGTGGTCAGTGCATGATCAGTCACGTGATCAGTACATGATCAGTCACGTGAACAGTGCATGATCATTTACGTGATCTTTGCATGATCAGTCACGTTACCAGTATATGGTTGCTACGTGATCATTCCATGACGAGCCACGTGAGCAGTGCATGATAGCCACGTGATGTGTGCATGAGTTACGTGAGCAGAGTATGATCAGCCACGTGATCAGTGCATGAGTGCCACGTGATCAGTGCATGATATGTCACGTGACAGGTGTGTGATCAGCCACGTGAACAGTGCATGTTCAGCCACGTGATCAGTGCATGATAGCCACGTGATCAGTGCATGATCAGTTACGTGAGCAGTGTATGATCCGCCACGTGATCAGTGCATGATCAGCCACGTGATCAGTGCATGATCAGCCACGTGATCAGTGCATGATAGCCACGTGATCAGTGCATGATCAGTCACGTGATCATGTGTGATCAGCCACGTGATCAGTGCATGATCAGTCACGTGATCAGTGCATGATCAATTACGTGATCAGTGCATGATCAGTCACGTGACCAGTACATGGTGCTACGTGATCATTGCATGATCAGCCACGTGATCAGTGCATGATAGCCACGTGATCAGTGCATGATCAGTCACGTGATCAGTGCATGATCAGTCACGTGATCAGTGCATGATCAGGCACGTGATCAGTGCATGATCAGCCACGTGATCAGTGCATGATAGCCACGTGATCAGTGCATGATCAGTCACGTGATCAGTGCATGATCAGTCATGTGATCAGTGCATGATCAGCCACGTGATCAGTGCATGATCAGCCACGTGATCAGTGCATGATCAATTACGTGATCAGTGCATGATCAGTCACGTGATCAGTGCATGGTAGCTACGTGATCAGTGCATGATCAGCCACGTGATCAGTGCATGATAGCCACGTGATCAGTGCATGATCAGTCACGTGATCAGTGCATGATCAGCCACGTGATCAGTGCATGATAGCCACGTGATCAGTGCATGATCAGTCACGTGATACATGTGTGATCAGCCACGTGATCAGTGCATGATGAGCCACGTGATCAGTGCATGATCAATTACGTGATCAGTGCATGATCAGTCACGTGACCAGTACATGGTTGCTACGTGATCGTTGCATGATCAGCCACGTGAGCAGTGCATGATAGCCACGTGATCAGTGCATGATCAGTCACGTGATCAGTGCATGATCAGTCACGTGAACAGTGCATGATCATTTACGTGATCAGTGCATGATCAGTCACGTGACCAGTATATGGTTGCTACGTGATCATTCCATGACGAGCCACGTGATCAGTGCATGATAGCCACGTGATGTGTGCATGAGTTACGTGAGCAGAGTATGATCAGCCACGTGATCAGTGCATGAGTGCCACGTGATCAGTGCATGATATGTCACGTGACAGGTGTGTGATCAGCCACGTGAACAGTGCATGTTCAGCCACGTGATCAGTGCATGATAGCCACGTGATCAGTGCATGATCAGTTACGTGAGCAGTGTATGATCAGCCACGTGATCAGTGCATGGTCAGACACGTGAACAGTGTATGATCAGCCACGTGATCAGTGCATGATATCAAGTGATCAGTGCATGATCATCACGTGATCAGTGCATGATCAGCCACGTGAACAGTGCATGCTCAGTCACGTGATCTGGGCCTGCTGAGCTGCGTGATTACTGTCTGCTCATCTGCTTGACAATTGCCAGCTGAGCTGCACGATTCCTGCCTGTCATCTGCTTGACAATTGCCAGCTGTGCTGCATAATTCCTGCCTGCTCAGCTGCTTGATTATTGCCAGCTGAGCAGCATGATTCCTCACACCTGAGTTCATGATTATTGCCTGCTGACTGTTTGATTCGTGCCTACTCAGCTCTTTGTTTATTGCCTCCAGAGGCACATGATCAGTGTATGATAGCAAACATGATCAGCGCATGATCA